>NC_059357.1:48460662-48765883 GCF_019703515.2 Myxocyprinus asiaticus | reverse complement strand
AAAACTCTTTTGATAACTTTTTGTAAGGGGGGTCTGCAGGTGATGTATCTGCAGATCAGACTAACGGTTTAGGAGGAGTTCGAAAAAATCTGTTTTTCAAAACATTCTAAATGCCGGAAAAAAAAGTATAGACAGAAATGAAATCAGAGATATACGTTTTGTAGGGCTTGACTCAAAATTTTTCCTCTGATTCCTTATTCTAGCCCTTACGCTTCCAAAGTTATGAATACAAACGCAAAGGTGCTTATTATAGAACCACCTAGTGTCTGACAGATGTGTGTCTGTATGCCTCAGTAGTGGGGGATTGGAACCATCCTGACAATTTTGGGGTCTCTACAACCTACGATCTCTGACACTCAGATGCCACCAAGACGTGGAGATGCACAATTGTTTTTGTGTGTCCTTAGAAAGACTCCATACATACAGTGCATCCGGAAAGTATTCACAGCGCTTCGCTTTTTCCACATTTTGTTATGTTACAGCCTTATTCCAAAATGGATTAAATTCATTATTTTCCTCAAAATTCTACAAACAATACCCCATAATGACAATGTGAAAGAAGTTTGTTTGAAATCTTTGCAAATTTATTAAAAATAAAAAAAGAAAAAGAAAAAGAAAAAAACCCACATGTACATAAGTATTCACAGCCTTTGCTCAATACTTTGTTGAAGCACCTTTGGCACCAATTATAGCCTCAAGTCTTTTTGAGTATGATGCTACAAGCTTGGCACACCTATTTTTGGGCAGTTTCTCCCATTCTTCTTTGCAGGACCTCTCAAGCTCCATCAGGTTGGATGCGGAGTGTCGGTGCACAGCCATTTTCAGATCTCTCCAGAGATGTTCAATCGGGTTCAAGTCTGGGCTCTGGTTGGGCCACTCAAGGACATTCACAGAGTTGTCCCATAGCCACTCCTTTGTTATCTTGGCTGTGTACTTAGGATCGTTGTCCTGTTGGAAGATGAACCTTTGCCAAAGTCTGAGGTCCAGAGCACTCTGGAGCAGGTTTTCATCAAGGATGTCTCTATACATTGCTGCATTCATCTTTCCCTCAATCCTGATTAGTCTCCCAGTTCCTGCTGCTGAAAGACATCCCCACAGCATGATGCTGCCACCACCATGCTTCACTGTAGGGATGGTATTGGCCAGGTGATGAGCGGTGCCTGGTTTCCTCCAGACATGACGCTTGCCATTCAGGCCAAAGAGTTCAATCTTTGTTTCTCATGGTCTGAGAGTCCTTCAGGTGCCTTTTGGCAAACTCCAGGCGGGCTGTCATGTGCCTTTTACTGAGAAGTGGCTTCCATCTGGCCACTCTACCACACAGGCCTGATTGGTGGAGTGCTGCAGAGATGGTTGTTCTTCTGGAAGGTTCTCCTCTCTCCACAGAGAAATGCTGGAGCTCTGTCAGATTGACCATCGGGTTCTTGGTCACCTCCCTGACAAAGGCCCTTCTCCCCCGATCGCTCAGTTTGGCCAGGCGGCCAGCTGTAGGAAGAGTCCTGGTGGTTCCAAACTTCTTCCATTTATGGATGATGGAGGCCACTATGCTCATTGGGACCTTCAATGCTGCAGAAATTTTTCTGTACCCTTCCCCAGATCTGTGCCTCGATACAATCCTGTCTCGGAGGTCTACAGGCAATTCCTTGGACTTCATGGCTTGGTTTTGCTCTGACATGCACTGTTAACTGTGGGACCTTATATAGACAGGTGTGTGCCTTTCCAAATCATGTCCAATCAATTTAATTTACCACAGGTGGACTCCAATCAAGTTGTAGAAACATCTCAAGGATGATCAGTGGAAACAGGATGCACCTGAGCTCAATTTTGAGTGTCATGGCAAAGGCTGTGAATACTTATGTACATGTGATTTATTTCATTTTTTTATTTTTAATAAATTTGCAAAGATTTCAAACAAACTTCTTTCACGTTGTCATTATGGGGTATTGTTTGTAGAATTTTGAGGAAAATAATGAATTTAATCCATTTTGGAATAAGGATGTAACATAACAAAATGTGGAAAAAGTGAAGCGCTGTGAATACTTTCCGGATGCACTGTATGTGTACCAAATTTGGTGACAATATCTGATTCTGTTAAGGAGTTATAACCATTTTAGTAAAAGTGGCCCCACCCACTATGTACATTTTGGCATACTGTTTGATGATGAAGCAATTTCAAAATTCCTTTGATAACACTTCATATTGGGACACTGCTGAATCTGTCTGCATTGGTTTGGTTCCGATCGGGCGAATGGCCTAGGATGAACTATGGAAGAACATAAATGGAACTATAAGAATTGTGTTGTGACTAAAACAAATTCCAAAATTAATCAAAACTATGTTATATTTTAGCATCTTCAAAGTAGCCACCCTTTGCATAGAATTTGCAGAAACATACTCTTGACATTTTCTCAACGAGCTTCTTGAGGTATCACCCTGGGATGCTTTTTAAACAGTATTGAAGGAGTTCCCATCAATACTGGGCACTCATTAGCTGCTTTTCTTTATTATTTTGTCCAAGTTATCCATTTCAAAAACTATTTTTTTTTTTATACAATTTTTGTTTTGTAATGGAATAAATTAATATGTTGGCACAATTATATTTTTGTCTACAAAACTTATTTCAAACATTTAAGCATACGCCTTCAAATCAAAAGGTTTTTAAGATCATGAGAAACATTTCAGTCTAGTGACCCCAAACTTTTGAACGGCAGTGTATATATATATACAGTTGTGCATACCCTTGGAGAATTGGTAATATATGTACCATTTTTAAAGAAAACATGAGTGAGCAGGCAAAACACATTTCTTTCATTTCTTATGGGATTCATATTCAACTGTAGGTTATAACAGAATGGCACATCATAAAACAAAACATGGCAACAATGAAAAAAATGAAATGATCCCTGTTCAAAAGTCTGCATACCCTTAGTTCTTAATACTGTGTATTGCCCCCTTTAGCATCAATGACAGCATGCAGTCTTTTGTAATAGTTGTCTATGAGGCCCCTGTGAGGCCCCAAATTCTTGCAGGTGGTATAGCTGCCCATTTGTCTTGGCAAAATGCCTCCAGGTCATGCAGAGTCTTTGGTCGTCTTGCATGAACTGCATGTTTGAGATCTCCCCAGAGTGGCTCGATGATATTAAGGTCAGGAAACTGTGATGGCCACTCCAGAACCTTCACCTTTTTCTGCTGTAACCACTAGAGGGTCAACTTGGCCTTGTGCTTAGGGTCATTGTCATGCTGGAAAGTCCAAGAGCGTCACATGCGCAGCTTTCGTGCAGAAGAATGCAAATTGTCTGTCAGTATTTTCTGATAACATGCTGCATTCATCTTGCAATCAATTTTCACAAGATTCCCCTGCCTTTAGAGCTCACACACCCCCAAAACATCAGTGAGCCACCACCATGCCTCACAGTGGGGATGGTATTCTTTTCACTATAGGCCTTGTTGACCCCTCTCCAAACATAGCACTTATGGTTGTGACCATAAAGCTCTATTTTGGTCTCGTCACTCCAAAATACAGTGTGCCAGAAGCTGTGAGGTGTCAAGTTGTTGTCAGGCATACTGTAACCAGGCTTTTTTGTAGCACTGGAGCAGTAAAGGCTTCTTTCCGGCAACTCGACCATGCAGCTCATTTTTGTTCAAGTATCATCGTATTGTGCTCCTTGAAACAACCACACTGTCTTTTTCCAGAGCAGCCTGTATTTCTCCTGAGGTTACCTGTGGGTTTTCTTTGTATCGCGAACAATTCTTCTGGCAGTTGTGGCTGAAATCTTTCTTGGTCTACCTGACCTTGGCTTGGTATCAAGAGATCCCTGAATTTTCCACTTCTTAATAAGTGATTGAAGAGTACTGACTGGCATTTTCAAGGCTTTGGATATCTTTTTATATCCTTTTCCATCTTTATATAGTTCCATTACCTTGTTACGCAGGTCTTTTGACAATTCTTTTCTGCTCCCCTTGACTCAGTATCTAGCCTGCTCAGTGCATCCACATGAGAGCAAACAAACTCATTGACTATTTATACACAGACCCTAATCTGTCCTTCAGATGCTATTTCATTTTTTTCCACCAACCGCCGACCTGCGCACACAGGATTGTGGGATATCATAGGCAGTGAAGGATGCATCTACGCTGCCTTCAAAAATCGGCCAGATGAAGGTATCTCAGGAGACAGGATGTGTTTCAAACATTGGATTCAGATGTGCCTTGATGCCTTCCTAAATACATTAAATATAGTATGATTCCTCAGAATGTCCTGTTTTCCATATTTACACAGTTTTGTGAAGTTTGGCCTTTGTGCACACAAAATACAGGTATATTAGTCATTATAGGCCACACTAGTCAAATATATTGGATTGTATCTTCTAGACGATTTAATGTAACTTTTTGTCTGCATGGTCTAGCGCTGACCTGGGCCAAGTTTGGTGAAGATCTGATTAATGCCTTAGGAGGAGTTTGAAAAAGTAGGGTTTTCAGGAAATTAGAATGACATTTTATAAAATGAAATAAAACTGAGATATACATTTTGTAGGACTTGATGCAAGGATTTAGAGGTAAAAAGCATTTTGATTTTAAAGTGCTCGGATGTGGAGTTATTAGCAAAAACTTAAATGTTCTTTTTATAGTGCCACCTTGTGGCCGATTCGCACAAAACTTGGTACACAGCCTCATTTTGACGCTATGTACGAATATCTCATGTTTTGTGTTATTAGCTGCTGAAATTTGATTGGCTGCTGACGGCCATGTTTGTTGATTTTTGATATTTGAGTGATATGTTAGCCTTTGGGCCATAGAAGATGCACACCAATTTTCAAAATAATTGATCATACAGCTGTGGAGTCATGAGTGTTTTTCAGTTGAAGTGCCCCCTATAGGAATTTAACGCAACTTGGCGTGCAGCCTCAGAATGTCGTGTTGTCTATGTGTATCAACCTTCATTACGTTTTTACTTTTAGTTTGGTAGATATAGGTATATTTCGATTACATGGACGACGCTTGACCAGTTTGTTGGCTTATATCTTCGTAATGCTTTGACGAAATAAAATTATTTTGATAAATTGTTGTCAGGAGGTTCCATAGATGATACATACCAAATTTTGTACCAAATACTTAGCCACACCCTAGCAACCAAAACCCATTAACTTCCATTAAAATGAGCTTAGATGGATATCTCCGGATCAGAATATCATAGAGACTTCATTGTTGGCTTAAATGACTCAGGCCAGCAAGTAGTCTTGTTAGTATCACCCTGGAAACTGCCTAGCAACCAAATGAGCTCACCCTAGCAACCAAGTAACAAAACATATATCTCTGCACCAGAACATTGTAGACATTTCCGGTTTCGTTCATTGGACTCAGGGCAGCAAAGAGCCTTTTGAGTATCACCTTGATAACTGCCTAGCAACCAGATGGGGTTACCCTAGCAAACAAGTAACAAATCACATATTTCTGCAACAGGACATCGTAGAGAATTCTGGTTTTGTTCATTTGACTCAGGCTAGCAAGGAGTCTTTCGAGTATCACCTTGGTAACTGCCTAGCAACCAGATGGGTTTACCCTAGCAAACAAGTAACAAATCACATATCTCTGCACCAGAACGTCATAGAGAATTCGACTGGCCTATTGACAACACCTGTGCTATGACTTTTCTAAGGGGTTTGTGGTATGGTGCACCCCTGGGTGGAAAAAAACATCCCAAAAATGTCCAATTGACATACTATGGCAAGGGTCTCGCCCAATTTTTTTTTTCCCTACTATGATAAGATACTGAATTTTGTGGGTTCATATCTCCCAATGAGAATGATGTAGAGACATGGCGGGTTCATCTCACTCGGGCTAACAATCAGTCTTTAAATATCATCTTGGAAATGGTGTAGCCACACCCTAGCAACCATTTATGGCACTCTAACAACCACCCACATAGACTTTCATTCAAAATGGCTCAGAAGGATATCTTCAGAACAGAATGTCATAGACACTTGGGATTGGCTCTTTTGAGTCAGGTTAGTAAGCAGCCAAAAATAATCACTCTGGTCACTGGCTAGCCATGCCCTAGCAACCATTTAGAGCACCCTAGCAACCACCCCACATTAACTTCCATTCAAAATGTCTCAGAAGGATATCTTCAGAACAGAATGTTTTAGAGACTTGTGTATTGGCTCCATTGAGTCAGGTTAGTAAGCAGCCAATAAGAATCACTCTGTTTAATGGTTAGCCACACCCTAACAACAACCATTTAGAGCACCCTAGCAACAATCCCCACTGACTTCCATTCAAAATGTCTGAGTGTGATATCTTCTGATCAGAATGTCCAGGACACATGTGGTTGCTCTCAATTGATTCGAGCTGGCAAGCTGTGTTTAAACATACCCTGTGTTTTGGGGTAAAATGTACCCCAGGGGGTAAAAAGGGGGGCAAAAACCATCCCAAAAAGTCCCATAGGGTATTAAGGGAAGATAATTTTTTCCTACTATGGCAGTCGATGCAAGAAAGTTGTCAGATCATATCTCCCAATCAGAATGACATAGAGACATGGGGGTGGGCTCATTTCAATGGGGATACCAATCACTCTTTAAGTATTACCTTGAAAATGGCATAGCCATGCAGTATCAACCATTTATGGGACCTTAGCAACCAACTCTATTGCTTTCAACTAGAGAGTGATATCTTCAGAACAGAATGTCCTAGAGACATGAGAGTTGGCTTGTTTTAATTGGGTGAGCAATCAGTCTTCAAGTATCATCTTGGGAACTACTTAGCCATGCCCTAGCAACCATTTACAGCACCCTAGCAATGAAACACCATTGACTTCTATTCAAAATCACTAAGATGGGTATCTCAGGATCAGAATGTTGTAAAGACTTACGGGTTGACTTTTTTCACTCAGGAAAGCAAGGAGCCATGTTAAGAATCACCTTGGTAATTGCCTAGCAACCACAAGGGCTTACCCTAGCAACCAAGTAACAAATCACATATCTCTGTGTAAGGCTTTACTGGTTGTTTAGATCAGTGTTACTATCAGAAATAATTGATAATTATTTCTTTAGTTATTAATTAATATTTAAATTAATTAATTGAATCTAACTCATTAAAATCTCATATGGGGCTCCAGTAAATGTAGTGCGCTACGTTTAGGAGCGGGTTTGGTTATTAGCAATAATTAATAATTATCAAAGATAATTATTAATTATTAAAATCAATAGAACATTGATGAGAATCAATGTTAGCTTTTTTTAATCCTTTAAATCAACAATTACCAAAGATAATCACTAATCATTAAAATCGATGAAACATTAATTAAAATTAACACTAGCTTACTGATCATTCAAATTCAACAATCATCAAAGATAATTATCAATTATTAAAAATCAATAGAATATTAATAAGGATTAATATTGACGGGGCACCACCCTGGAATCAGGGACTAATAACCAGATAATAAAACAGTCTCAATATTAGATTGTTTTCTTAGGAAAATTGACATCTGAAGAATATCGAATTTTGGGAAAAAACAATGAATGAAGGCTTGAATCTGAGCACTGACATCCCGTCAGCATGACACATGTGTACGCAAAACAAACCAAAACACTTCTCTTTGTAATATAACAAAGTTTATTTATGCAGTAATATCAATTAATACAATGCAGTCAATAAACTTCCGACTTACATCTACAAACTAAACAGTGATATGATTAGATATGGAAATCAAAATAATCCTATAACACATGAGGGTGTGTGTGTGTGTATAAGGAGGGACTTGCACAAAATGGCGGACGTGACTCTCGTGGAGAGTATGTCATGCGAGACTTCCGGCCAGAGAATATGGCCACGAATGTGGGCGGAGAGAAACCAGTCAATGGCGTCCACCAGTTACCGCGTGTATCCGCTTGTAGGATAGCTTAGGGATTAAGCTGAGCTTTATCACGAAGCTATCTACTAGCCAAAAATGTGTGCAAGAATGTTTGTGAGGGGTCACATGTGTGTGTGTGGTTAGTACGAGAGAGAGAGAGAATTAAGTGACGGCCCCAAATCCGGTTTCGCGATCGTGGGAGAGAAAGCAGCTGTTAGTTTATCACTCAGAGACGCGGTGGACGGCTCGTAAACCATCCAGCGGTCTTTAATTCTTTAATGGATAAACTCAGTGTGCCGGTCTCAACCGCGATGGCGGAAATGCACAACAGTCCAATGTGGTTGGACTACAATACAGCAAATCTCATTCGTGATAATTAAATACCTTGAGTATTAGCAATGAGCGGACACGGCGGTCCATAACCTGTACAAGCAATAACGTTGATACACAAGAATAACACACTATAATATTCTATCACTGCCCAGATGTAAACCTCTTACTTGAATCGTATGAGGACGTAGAATGTGTGTTCATCCGTCCTTTAACTCCGACTCAGTTCCTCGAGGATCGGGTGATGACGGGAGGCCATTTCCTCGCTCTGTCGGCAGGCGGTACGGCTGCTGATTCTCGGCGGGCTGGTGGAGAAATCGGCGACGTCGACTTGATTGAAGATGTAAGAGAAATCTTTTATCTCTTCACTTCTGCAGGCAAACGGATGAAGGTGCGGATTGCTCAGCGGTCTCCTTTGGATTCGTTAGTGTTCGGTGGAACACAGAGTAATCTCAACTCGTCCAGCGAGATGGAGATTGTATGGCCACAGTTTCAAGTCAGACGTTACTTACTTGTTCCACGAGGCTACACCTGAATGCAGCGATGAGCTGCATCTACCCACGGCGAGCAAAGTTGCTGGAAGCAAATCCTGGAAGCATTTCAGAGGTATTTCTACTCCTGATGATGTGGTGGTTGAGGTGTGTTCTGTCGTGTGCCTCAACCAATAGGAGTTGAGAGTTCGATCCTTGGATTTGTAGTCTGTTTTGGACTCCCTTTGTTTGATTTTGGCGCAGTTTTTATCAGTAAAATGTATAAGTTGTTACGTGGGCCTGAGTTAGGTTTTACGACTGAGTTAGACCTGCCTTTGTCTTCTATCTGAATACATGAGGCCCAACATCTGCACCAGAACATCGTAGAGACTTCTGGGTTGACTTATTTCACTCAGAGTGGCAAGGAGGCTTGATAAGTATCACCCTGGTAACTGCCTAGCAACCAGATGGGGTTACCCTAGCAACCAAGTAACAAATCATATACACTATATTGCCAAAAGTATTCGCTCATCTGCCTTTAGATGCATATGAACTTAAGTGACATCCCATTCTTAATCCATAGGGTTTAATATGATGTCGGCCCACCCTTTGCAGCTATAACAGCTTCAACTCTTCTGGGAAGGCTTTCCACAAGGTTTAGGAGTGTGTTTATGGGAATATTTGACCATTCTTCCAGAAGCACATTTGTGAGGTCAGACACTGATGTTGGACGAGAAGGCCTGGCTCGCAGTCTTCGCTCTAATTCATCCCAAAGGTGCTCTATCGGGTTGAGGTCAGGACTCTGTGCAGGCCAGTCAAGTTCTTCCACACCAGACTCGCTCACCCATGTCTTTATGGACCTTGCTTTGTGCACTGGTGCGCAGTCATGTTGGAACAGGAAGGGGCCATCCCCAAACTGTTCCCACAAAGTTGGGAGCATGGAATTGTCCAAAATCTCTTGGTATGCTGAAGCATTCAGAGTTCCTTTCACTGGAACTAAGGGGCCAAGCCCAGTTCCTGAAAAACAACCCCACACCATAATCCCCCCTCCACCAAACTTAACAGTTGGCACAATGCAGTCAGACAAGTACCGTTCTCCTGGCAACCGCCAAACCCAGACTCGTCCATCAGATTGCCAGATGGAGAAGCGTGATTGTCACTCCAGAGAACACGTCTGCACTGCTCTAGAGTCCAGTGGCGGCATGCTTTACACCACTGCATCCGACACTTTGCATTGCACTTGGTGATGTATGGCTTGGATGCAGCTGCTCGGCCATGGAAACCCATTCCATGAAGCTCTCTACGCACTGTTCTTGAGCTAATCTGAAGGCCACATGAACTTTGGAGGTCTGTAGCGATCGACTCTGCAGAAAGTTGGCGACCTCTGCGCACTATGCGCCTCAGCATCCGCTGACCCCGCTCTGTCATTTTACGTGGCCTACCACTTCGTGGCTGAGTTGCTGTCATTCCCAATCGCTTCCACTTTGTTATAATACCACTGACAGTTGACTGTGGAATATTTAGTAGCGAGAAAATTTCACGACTGGACTTGTTGCACAGGTGGCATCCTATCACAGTACCACGCTGGAATTCACTGAGCTCCTGAGAGCGGCCCATTCTTTCACAAATGTTTGTAGAAGCAGTCTGCATGCCTAGGTGCTTCATTTTATACACCTGTGGCCATGGAAGTGATTGGAACACCTGAATTCAATTATTTGGATGGGTGAGCGAATACTTTTGGCAATATAGTGTATCTCTGCACCAGAACATCGTACAGACTTCTGGTTTCGTTCATTTGACTCAGGCTAGAAAGGAGCATTGTGATCATCACCTTAGTAACTGCCTAGCAACCAGATTCTTCTTCTGAGCCAAAACTTAAACAGTACCTCCTCCTAGAGCTTTCAAGCTACAAACACCAAACTCGCCACAGACCTTCAGACTGGTCTTACTCAGGCTACTATCTCTACTAACAGGACTTATTTAAATGGACTCCCATTCAAGGTGTGAAAACTTTTCCCTGTAATAACTCTTTTAGAGGATTCAATCTACTTCCTCCACACTCCATATACTTTCTATCTATCACTCCATCACTCTCTTTTCTACCTTTCCATCACTCCACTCTTTTTATTCTCTTTTTACACCCTAGTAACTGCATACAACCTAGCAACAATTTAGTGCACCCTAGCAACCAAAACCCATTGACTACCATTCAAAATGGCTTAGATGGATATCTCCTGATCAGAATGTCCGGCCTTCAGGTTTGACTCCATACATTCAGTCCAGCAAGCAGCCTTTTTAGGATCAACCTGACAACTTCCTAGCAACCGTATAGCAAAACACATACCTCTTCAGCACAACATTGTAGAGAATTCAACTTTGGCTTATTTAACTCAGACCAGTAAGGAACCTTTAAATATCATGCTGGACAATACTTAGCCACACCCTAGCAACCATTTAGTGCAACCAAGCAACCAAAACCCATTGACTGCAATTCAAAATGGCTTAGATGGATATCTCCTGATCAGAATGTCCGGCCTTCAGGTTTGACTCCATACATTCAGTCCAGCAAGCAGCCTTTTTAGGATCAACCTGACAACTTCCTAGCAACCGTATAGCAAAACACATACCTCTTCAGCACAACATTGTAGAGAATTCAACTTTGGCTTATTTAACTCAGACCAGTAAGGAACCTTTAAATATAATGCTGGACAATACTTAGCCACACCCTAGCAAACATTTAGTGCAACCAAGCAACCAAAACCCATTGACTGCAATTCAAAATGGCTTAAATGGATATCTCCTGATCAGAATGTCATAGAGTCTTCAGGTTTGACTCAATACACTCAGTCCAGCAAGCAGCCTTTTTAGGATCACCCTGACAACTTCCTAGCAACCAGATGGACTTACTGTAGCAACAGTATAGCAAAACACATATCTCTGTACCACAACATCGTAGAGAATTCAACTTTGGCTTATTTGACTCAGACCAGCAAGGAGCCTTTAAATATCATGCTGGGCAATACTTAGCCACACCTTAGCAAATATTTAGTGCACCCTAGCAACCAAAATGCATTGACTGCCATTCAAAATGGTTTAGATGGATATCTCCAGATCAGAATACCATAGAGACTTCATTGTTGGCTCGAATGACTCAGGCCAGCACGCAGCCTTGTTAGTATCACCCTGGAAACTGCCTAGCAACCAAATGAGCTCACCCTAGCAACCAAGTAACAAAACGTATATCTCTGCACCAGAACCTCATAGACACTTCTGGTTTCATTAGTTGGACTCAGGGTAGCAAAGAGTATTTTGAGTATCATCTTTGTAACTGCCTAACAACCAGATGGGGTTCCCTAGCAACCAAGTAACAAATCACATATCTCAGCAACAGGACATCATAGAGACTTCTAGTTCTGTTCATTTGACTCAGGCTAGCAAGGAGCATTGTTAGTATCACCTTGCTAACTGCCTAGCAACCAGATGAGGTTACCCTAGCAACCAAGTAACAAATCACATATCTCTGATCCAGAACATCATAGAGACTTTGGGTTTCTTTCATTTAACTCAGGGTAGCAAGGAGCCTTTTGAGTATCACCTTGGTAACTGCTAGCAACCAGATGGGTTACCCTAGCTCACAAATCACATACCTCTGTGTTGGGCCTCATGTATTCAGATAGAAGACAAAGGCAGGCCTAACACAGTCGTAAAAGCCTAACTCAAGCCCCCGTATTCCAAGTCGTAAATTATACTGATAAAAATCGCGCCAAAATCAAACAAAGGGAGTCCAAAACAGACTACAAATCCCATGAAGCCTTGCTCACTAAAGGATTGAACTCTCAACTCCTGTTGGATGAGGCACACAACAGAATGTCCCTCAAACATGACATCATCAGGAGTTGAAATACCTCTGAAATGCTTCCGGGATTTGCTTCCAGCAACTTTGTTTGCAGTGTGTAGACGCAGCTCATCGCTGCTCTCAGGTGCAACCTCGTGGCACAAGGAAGTAACGTCCGACTTGAAACTGTGGCCATACAATCTCCATCTCGCTGGACGAGTTGAAATTACTCTGTGTTCAACCGAACACTCTAACGGATCCGAAGGAGACCGCTGAGCAATCCACATCTTCATCCGTTTGCCTGCAGAAGTGAAGAGATTAAAGATTACTCTTCCATCTTCAATCAAGTCGCCATTTCTGAGTTCTCCGCCAGCCCGCCGAGAATCAACAGCCATGCCCGCCAACAGAGCGAGGAAACGGCCTCCCGTCATCACCCGAGCCTCAAGGAACCGGGTCGGAGTTAAAGGACGGAGGAAAACACATTCTACCTGTGTCCTCATGCAATTCAAGTAAGAGGTTTACGTCTGGGCAGAGATAGAATATTATAGTGTGTTATTCTTGTGTTTCAAGGTTTTTGCTTGTACAGTTTACGGACCGCCATGTCCGCTCATTATTAATACTCAGGGTATTAATTATCATGAATTTGTTTTGCTGTATTGTGGTCCAACCAAATTGGACTTGTAAGGCTGGCACCAGAATGTCTACAACCAAAAGGCGCCATTTCTGGTAAAAGTCAAAGAACTCTGCGAGAATCAACGTCATAGAACTCTCTCACAAAAGCTGAAATCTACACCTGAATATCACCACAGTGTGATAAATTGCAAATCACCTTGCTGCCCCCCCTTCTCTCCTTCAACAGCTCTGGTCCAACACAAAGACATAAGATTTATATGTAAAAAATATAACAAATACCATGAAAACAAAGAATGCAACTGTATGTGTTTGATATCATTTAAGAGGTCTCTGTGCGACTGGTATAGTGGTCTCTTTCCCATGTTGATAAAACTAATGGTAACAAAGTTATAAGGTCTTTGCCAAATACTGCATAATTCTGGAGGTGGCTCCCCCCCTTGACCTACAATTGAAATTATCTCCTGTATGTTAACAAGGTTAAACCCCAGGAAGTCAAGAACCCATTCACCCCCAAATCCTCATTGTTCAAAGGATAATACCATTTGGTACACAATGTTTATTCTGTCTAGATATTTAAGGAAAGTTGGCACGAAGCTCTTGGAATCTGTATACAGATCTCCCATGCTGTACCGCTGCATGTAGTTTTGTCAGGTATGTTTCTTTGACTTGTCTTTTATTTTTAGTAATGCTTGTTTATTCTGATCATGTGAAATTGGCTTTGATTTGAATTTCTGCAACAATGTTTTATATCCTACCTGACAAATAAATTGTTATTATTTGATTTATTGTGAATTCCTCTGAAATCATTACTGGAGCTTTAATATAGGAGGAAGCCATTTAAAGACTCTCAGTTTGAATTTAAACCACTCAGGACAACCAGGTAGGACAACCGCCTAGGACAACCAGGTAGGACAACCACCTAGGACAGCCGGGTAGGATTTGAATTTCAATAGACCAGGGTAGACCAAACTGGAGCTTTAATATAGGAGAAACCACTCAGGACAACCGGGTAGGAGAAAGCCATTTAAAGACTCTGTCACTGCTCACCGCCCGTCTTAGCAAGTTGTATGTACGTGACTAAGCGGCAATATCGTCTGGTTATGAGAAAAGCCAAACCAGACGATATTAGTTAACCCTACAACCAAAGACTAAGAACGGAACTGGCTATCCATTTTCGGGAGGTTTACGTAATTTAATAACGGCCGGCGTAAGTCTCCAAAGATCAAAAGGACAATGAATAGAAGAGGATTTAGAGTAATCAATAACTTAAAAATGTTAAATTAAAAGAATGATCAGAAATTAATTAGAGCTTAAATATAAAGTAGAGGTCAACTTAAAATTGGAGTCAGATTAATATAAAATTGGAGTCAGATAAAATGAATAACGGAATTAAATGTGTGAATTAACAATAATTGATTTACTTCAGCGCTCAGAAAAGACAGAACAACACAGAGACCTTCAAGGGCAATTTATTGAAGTTCCGCTCTGGAACGGATATGAAAATTATTTATATCCAATTATCCAGATTCATTTTTTTCTCTTTTTTACAGACTGTTGTGCATTTTCGCCAACGCAGGTGAAACTGGCAAACTGAGTTATCCATTAAAGAGTCAAAGAACGCAGGACTTTTACAAGCCGTCCACCACGTCTCTGAGTGATAAACTAACAGCTGCTTTCTCTCCCACTATCGCGAAATCGGCTTTAGGGCCGTCACTTAATTCTCTCTCTCTCTCTCGTACTAACCATTCACACACACACACCTTATGTGTTATAGGATTATTTTTATTTCCATATCTAATCATATCACTGTTTAGTTTGTAGTTGTAAGTCGGAAGTTTAGTGACTGCATTGTATTAATTATTAATTGATATTACTGCATAAATAAACTTTGTTATATTTCAAAGAGAAGTGTTTTGGTTTGTTTTGCATACACCTGTGTCAAATGCTGACGGGATGTCAGTGCTCGGATTAAAGCCTTCGTTTTTTCGAAAATCGATATTCTTTGGATTTCGATTCTCCTAAGAGAACAATCTAATATTGAGACTGTTATACTATCTGGTTATTAGTCCCTGATTCCAGGGTGGTGCCCCAGTGATATTAATTCTTATTAATATTCTATTGATTTTTGATATTATTGATAATTGATAATTATCTTTGATGATTGTTGAATTTGAAGGATCAATAAGCTAGTGTTAATTTTAATTAATGTTTCATCGAGGAGCTGAGACATTGTCCCGGCCATTACAGCAGTGTAGTTCAGCCTGTGGCAAGAGGGACACAACGTCTCGTTCCCTCCATCAGGGAACGGAGGTTATGACAGTAACCAAGACATTCCCCTTATGTCACTGGCTCGACGTTGTGTCGATGTAGTGACACTAGGGGTCCTTATACGAAACGCCACAATGGCTGAACTGTGTTACGTGAACTGCCGATGCAGGTGTAGGCAAACTACTGTGAGCGTAGGAACAGATGCACTCGGACTGCACGTAGCCTCCCCAGTCACCCCAAAACGTCATGTAATTCCCAACAACCCTGAGGGGGGGAAGGAGACGTATCTAGTATGGGAGCAGGCCATGCCAGCTGCACCATTTTCTCTCTAAGTTTTTCTCTCCACAGAAAATTTGATTCGGCTGGGGCCTTTAAATGCTCATAAAATGTGCCGGGGAAGGTGTTCTTTTCCGTTCCTATTCTTTCAGGGGGAAAAGACCCCGCGAAGGCCACACCCTGCCCTGAAGGGGAGGGTAAAAAAATGGTGAATACCTCATATGGGCCTAAGGCCACACATGGAAGAGGTGCGGTGGTAGGTCCTGCCCTTCGTAGGGGAGGAGCTTTACAAACGCAGCAACCGGGGCAGAGAAGGCTCTGCCAAGGGAGACGCGGGTCTACCAAAAAAGGGAGACTGTACCGCGGAAGATACATCACAGGAGGTTACCGTGGTAACTGAGACCTGTGGAGCACTTACCCCAGTACAGGGCACGTTAGCACACGTACTGAGTCTGACTACGAATTCCTCCGCTGAATTCGTGAGCCAGAGGGCTAGGAGGAAGGACATCCAGGGTTCACAGGTAACATGAACACGCATGGGAGAGAAGAGAGCATGGCTTCACCTTGTGGAGGGGAAAGACGCTATACACAAGCGGTACACCCGGCCAGCTGCCCCGCATAACGAAACTTACCTGTTCGTACCTGAAAGAACATGGTACGAAACCGGCTCAACCCCAGAAAGGACCCATGAGGGAAAGAGGCACGGCCTAGGAGGGTTCAACCTCCTGGCGCCTCTCAGGAACCTTATGATCAGGTCATGCTTACTGAGAGACTTACCTGCAACAGCGTCGTGATGTGCTGCTATAGTAGCTACATAGACCTTGAGAGTGGAGGGGGACAGCCGCCCGTCCAACTTCTCTTGCAGGAAGGAAAGCACTGACCCAACTGCGCACCTCTGGGGGTCTTTGCTACAGGAAGAATACCACTTAGCGAAGATATGCCACTTCAGGGAATACAGCTGCCTTGTAGAAGGAGCTCTGGCCCGAGTGATCATGTTAACCACTACAGGCAGTAGACCAGTTAGGTCTTCCGCGTCCCATCCAGGGACCAGACATGGAGATTCCAGAGGTCTGGGCGAGGGTGCCAGAGGGTGCCCCGTCCCTGAGAAAAAGGTCCTTCCTCAGGGGAATTTGCCAGGGAGGTGCTGTCACGAGGGGCGTGAGGTCTGAGAACCAGGTCTGGGTGGGCCAATACGGAGCCATGAGAATGACCTGCTTCTCGTCCTCCCTGACCTTGCACAGAACCTGTGCAAGTAGGCTCACTGGGGGGAACGCGTACCTTGCCGAATTGATTCCAAATCAGCTGAACCACCTGGGGGTGGAGTCTCCACTCTCCCCTGAGTGTCACCTGCCGTGACAGAGCATCTGCTGTGGCGTTGAGGTTGCCAGGGATATGAGTGACACGCAGCGACCTGAGTCACCGCTGACTCCAGAGGAGGAGGTGACGGGCAAGTTGCGACATGCGACGAGAGCGTAAACTGCCTTGGCGGTTTATATAAGCCACTGTCGTCGTGTTGTCCATCCAGACCAACATGTGCTTGCCCTGGATCAACGGCAATAACCTCCGCAGGGCGGGCTGTACTGCCAGCAACTCGAGGCAGTTGATGTGCCAATGCAGGCAAGGTCCTGTCCAGGAGCCAGCGGCTGCACACCCGTTGCACACGGCGCCCCAGCCTGTCTTGGAGGTGTCCGTTGTAACCACGACATGCCTGGACACTTGCTGTATGGGGACTCCAGCCCGTAGGAACGCAAGTTGTGTCCAAGGGCTGAAAAGGTGGCAGCAAGCGGGCGTGAGAGCCATGCAATGTGTGCCATGGCGCCATGCGTACCTCAGGACTCGGGTCTGGAGCCACTGCTGTAGCGGTCTCATATGCATCAACCCGAGTGCCGTGACCGCCGCTGAGGATGCCTTATGCCCCAGGAACCTCTGAAAGTACTTCAGTGGGACCGACATTTCCCGCCTGGATAATTTCAGGCAGTTCAGCACCAACTGCACGTGCTCGCATGTGAGGCACACTATCATTGACACTGAGTCTAACTCCGTGCCGAGAAAAGAGATGCTCTGAACTGGGGCGAGCTTGCTTTTTTCCTAGTTGACCTGAAGCCCGAAGCCCTAAACGGCTGAGGTGCATGAGCACCAGGTCCCTGTGTGCACACAGTAACTCTCGAGAGTGCACTATAATCAGCCAGTCGTTGAGATAATTGAGTATGCGAACACCCACTTCCCTTAACGGAGCAAGGGCTACCTCTGCGACCTTCGTGAAGACACGAGGAGACAGGGACAAGCCGAAAGGGAGGACCGTGTACTGATATGCCCGACCATTGAATATGAACCGTAGGAAGCATCTGTGTCAAGGTTAAATCGAGATGTGAAAGTACGTGTCCTTCAGGTCTACCGCCGTGAACCAATTTTGATGCCGGATGCACGTCAAAATGTGCTTTTGCGTCAGCATCTTGAACGGGAGTCTGTGCAAGGCCCGGTTCAGAACTCGCAGGTCCAAGATTGGCCACAACCCACCGCCCTTTTTGGGAATGATGAAGAGCTTTAAAACCCCTGTCTCACCTCGGCTGGAGGGATAGGCTCTATCACACCCTTCTGTAGGAGGACTGCGATCTCTGCCCTCAGGACGGTGGTGCTCTCGTCCTTCACTGACATGAAGAGAACGCCGCGGAACCGGGGCAGGCGCCTGGTGAATTGAATCGCATAGCCGAGTCGGATGGTTCTGGCCAGCCAGCACAACGGGCTGGAAAGCCATAGCCACGCGTCCAAACTCTGGGCAAGGGACACTAACGGAAGGATCGCATCCAACGTTCCTGGGGCTTGGGTCTCACGGCGGGGGGAGCAGGGAGTGCCACATCGTGGAGCGGTGCTCCGACCCAAGGCAGCCACGCTGAAGGGATTCTCGAAGCACTTACCTTGCTCCGCGTGCATGGCAAAAGGCAAGCTGGCGACTGAGGAGGAGGGCACCTTGGGTCGTCTTTGAGACTCGTCACCACCGGCCAGCCGTTGTGTAGCTCTTTCAAAGCCTTGGCCTGATGGACCTGTAAGAGGGCGGAGGCGGCCTGACCGGCAGCACTGTAGACTTTAGTCGTCAGAGATGACGTCATCCTACAGGCTCAGGAAGGGAGTGCCGGGTGACTCTGCCAGGTATGCCACGATCACCTTATCCACCTTGGGTATTGCGGCATAAACCTCGGCCGCCCCACCGTCGAGGGTAGTGAGAGCGGATGAACTGAATGATCGGGTTCGATCACGTCAGCTCATCGAGCACTTCCGGGAAGAAGGGGACTGGAGCATGGCCGCGAGTGGCATGCCGAACCCAGAAACCAGTCGTCAAGCCCAGGCAACCATGGCGGTCATCTCCGCGTCAGCCTCAGACTGGGCTGCCACACCCGAAGGCGGCAGCCCGGTTGAGTCCTCGGCATCCGACATCACCAAGGCGCTCTCCGATGCAGCGATCAACACCTCATCTGGCTCACGAGCTCCGAAAGAGACATTAGGCTGGCACTGAGGCGAGCTGCCTGTCTCATCCCAGAACTGGACGGGGGCAAATGAGCGTACCGGGGAGTAGGCGGTCCGTGGGGGTTTACCCGGCAGAACCGTACCCATTGAAGCCCCCGAATCGCCTTCAGCGTCAACCAGGGCAGCCTCGTACCCGTAGGTAGAAGGACCAGCGGGGGGACAGCTGAAGTGGCTTTATCTCGAAAGAAGGAAAGCCGCGACCACAACGTTGTCATGGTCATGTTCTCGCAATGAGAACATGAACCATCCACAAACGCTTCCTCAATGTGATTTTGGCCCAGGCACGTGAGGCAGTGATTGTGACCGTCAGAGGCGGAGAGGTAACGACCGCATCCAGGAACTGCACAGAGACGGAAGGGCATCTTTAAAAAGACGCATCTTTAAAAGGACATTCAACGTCACTGTGCCTGCTCTAATAGAGGAAATACACTTTTAGAGGAAATAAACTCTTTTAAAGCACTGTCGAAGCGCCCAGGGGCGTAGTCTGCAGTGGAGTGCAGAGTGGAGAGAAAGCCGCTGGAATGCGCCGTATATCCAACGGCACACGCTTCTGAAGAGGTGAATGGATCAGTAATAGTATTCAGCTTGCTGAAATACAACCGCTCGTCTCCGAAGAAAAAATCTGAATGAATCCACATTCCAGCCTACCTTTTATACCCGTATGTCGGGGGGAGTGGCATGCAAATTCTACTCACCAATTCTCATTGGCCTTTTCTCAAAGATCTGAAGGTGTCTCGGACTCTCAGGATCGACCCCTAGTGTCACTACATCGACACAACGTCGAGTGAGTGACAGAAGGGAAACACATACCTCTTCAGCACGACATTGTAGAGACTTCAACTTTGTTTTATTTGACTCAGACCAGCAAGGAGCCTTTAAACATCATGCTCGACAATACTTAGTTACTCCCTAGCAACCATTTAGTGCACGCTAGCAACCAAAACCCATTGACTGCCATTCAAAATGGCTTAGATGGATATCTCCTGATCAGAATGTCATAGAGTCCTCAGGTTTGTCTCAATACACTCAGTCCAGCAAGCAGCCTTTTTAGGATCACACTGACAACTTCCTAGCAACCAGATGGACTTACCATAGCAACCGTATAACAAAACACATATCTCTGCATCACAACATTGTAGAGACTTCAACATTGGCTTATTTGATTCAGACAGGCAAGGAGCCTTTAAATATCATGCTGGACAATACTCAGCCACACCCTAGCAACCATTTAGTGCACCCTAGCAACCGAAACCCATTGACTTCCATTAAAATGAGCATAGATGGATATATCTGGATCAGAATGTCATAGAGACTTCATTGTAGCCTTTTGAGTATCACTTTGGTAACTGCCTAGCAACCAGATGGGGTTACCCTAGCAACCATGTAACAAATCACATATCTCTGCACCAGAACATTGTAGAGACTTCTGGTTTCATTCATTTGACTCAGGGTAGCAAGGAGCCTTTTCAGTGTCACATTAGTAACTGCCTAGCAACCAAATGGGGTTACCCTAGCAACAACTTTGCCATTCAGAAAAAGAAGCAAGGGGTAGGGTTGCATAGGACTTCTTGCAGCTGGCTGTCTATCTGTATGATGTTCCTTCTGTCTGTCTGACTGTAAGACCTTCAAAATTCCAACACTTCAAACTATTTTAAACTTTCAGACAAGGCTTTGTCAAGCCAACATAAAGTTTGTCTTCAAACTTTACTATCTAGTTATTATTATTATTATTATTATTCTGAGCCAAAATTTAAACTGTATCTCCTCCTAGAGCTTTAAAGCTACAACCACCAAACTTGGGTCAGACTTTCAGACTGTTCTGACTCGGGTTGCTATATCTTTTCTAACTGATCGGACTTCCGGTATTCCCATATCGGACTTCTGAACAGGACTGAATTTAAATTGACTGCCATTCAAGGTGTGAAAACTTTTAGCTGTAATAACTCCTTTAGAGGATTCAATCTACTTACTATTACTCCACCACTCATACTTTCTATCCATCACTTTCTTTTTCTATCTTTACATAACTCTTTTTATTATTTCTTTCACTCCATCACTTTAACACCCTAGCAACTGCATACAACCTAGCAACTATTTAGTGCACCCTAGCAACCAAAACCCATTGACTGCTATTCAAAATGGCTTAGATGGATATCTCCTGATCAGAATGTCCTACAGACATGAGAGTTGGCTTGTTTGAATTGGGTGAGCAATCAGTCTTCAAGTATCATCATGGAAACTACTTAGCCATGCCCTAGCAACCATTTAGACCACCCTAGCAACCAAACCCAATTGACTTCCATTTAAAATCACTTAGATAGGTTTCTCAGGATCAGAATGTCATATAGACTTCATTGTTGGCTTGTATGACTCAGAACAGCAAACAGCCTTTTTGGTATCACACTGGCAACTGCCTAGAAACCAGATGGGGTTACCCTAGCAAGTAACAAATTACATATCTCTGCACTGGAACATCATAGAGACATCCGGATTGACTTATTTCACTCAGGATAGCAAGGAGCCTCATTAAGTATCAATTTGGTAACTGCCTAGCAACCACATGGGGTTACCCTAGCAAACAAATAACAAATCACATTTCTCTGCACCAGAACATCATAGAGACTTCCGGGTTGACTTATTTCACTCAGGATGGCAAGGAGCCTTGATAAGTATCACCCTGGTAACTGCCTAGCAACCAGATGGGGTTACCCTAGCAACCAAGTAACAAATCATATATTTCTGCACCAGAACATCGTAGGGACTTCCGGGTTGACTTATTTCACTCAGGATGGCAAGGAGCCTTGATAAGTATCACCCTGGTAACAGCCTAGCAACCAGATGGGGTTACCCTAGCAACCAAGTAACAAATCACATATCTCTGCACCACAACATCCTACTGTCATGGGGGTTGCCTGTTTCAAATTGTGGCATTTTGTGGGACATTGTGGTAAGAAATTTTGCCACGGCAAGCACCACTCACATTTTCTTCAGGAAATGTATCTATCTAGTTAGTGGTGCTTGCGGAGCAAAGCATCACTATTGTAATCTCACATACTTATTATTAGTGGTGCTTGCAGAGCAAAGCATCACTATTGTAATCTCACATACTTATTATTAGTGGTGCTTGTGGAGCAAAGCATCACTATTTTAATCTCACATACTTATTATTATTATTATTCCGTACAAACTTCGGCACCTAACTCGTCCCACACCGTTTGTTGTAGACCCACAAATGAGGTGTCAAATCGACCGGCCTATTGACGACACCTGTGCTATGACTTTTCTAAGAGGTTAGGGGTACGGTGCACCCCTGGGGGGCAAAAAATGTCCTGAAAATGTCCCATTGACATACTATGGCGAGGGTCTCGCCCATGAAAACAATTTTTTTCCCCTACTATGGCAGTCAATGCAAGAAATTTGTCAGATCATATCTCCCAGTCAGAATGTTGTAGAGACATGGGGGCAGGTTCATTTCACTCGGGCTTCCAATCAATCTTTAGGTATCATCTTGGAAATGGTGTAGCCACTCCCTAGCAACCATTTATGGCACCCTAACAACCGCCCACATAGACTTCCATTCAAAATGGCTCAGAAGGATATCTTCAGAACAGAATGTCGTAGACATTTGGGGATTGGCTCTTTTCAGTCAGATTAGTAATCAGCCCATATGAATCTCTCTGGTCACTGGCTAGCCACACCCTAGTACAATTTAGAGCACCCTAGCAACCAGCCCTATTGACTTCCATTAAAAATGGCTGAGAGGGATATCTTTGGATCAGAACATACTACAGACATGGCAGTTGGCTTATTTCACATGGGTGAGCAATCAGACTTCATGTATCCATTTGAAAAACTACTTAGCCACACCCTAACAACCATTTAGAGCACCCTAGCAACCATCCCCACTGACTTCCATTCAAAATGGCTGAGTGTGATATCTTCTGATCAGAATGTCCTAGACATATGTGGGTTCTCTCATTTGATTCGGGCTAGAAAACCATGTTCGAACATACCCTGTGTTTGGGGGTAAAATGTACCCCAGGGGGTAAAAAGGGGGGCAAAAAACCGTACCAAAAAGTCCCATTGGGTACTATGGGAAGAGAATTTTGTTCCTACTATGGCAGTCAAAGCAAGAAAGTTGTCAGATCATATCTCCCAATCAGAGTGACATAGTTGGGGGCAGGCTCATTTCAATCCAGATACCAATCACTCTTTAAGTATCACATTGGAAATGGAATAGCCACGCCCTAACAACCATTTATGAGACCCTAGCAACCACCCCCCATTAACTTCCATTCAAAATGTCTCAGAAGGATATCTTCAGAATAGAATGTCAGAGAAACTTGGGGATTGGCTCTTTTGAGTCAGGTTAGTAAGCAGCCAATAAGAACTACACTGTTCACTGGCTAGCCATGCCCTGGCAACCATTTAGAGCACCCTAGCAACCAAATCTATTGCTTTCAATTAGAGTGTGATATCTTTGGGTCAGAATGTCCTGCAGTCTTCAAGTATCATCATGGTAATTACTTAGCCACACCCTAGCAACCGTTTAGAGCACCCTAGCAACCAAACACCATTGACTTCCATTCAAAATCACTAATATGGGTATATCAGGATCAAAATGTCGTAGAGACTTCCGGGTTGACATATTTCACACAGGATGGCAAGGAGCCTTGTCAAGTATCACCCTGGTAACTACCTAGCAACCAGATGGGGTTACAATAGCAACCAAGTTAAAAATCGCATATCTCTACACCAGAACATCGTAGAGACTTCCGGGTTGACATATTTCACTAAGGATGGCAAGGATCCTTGTTAAGTATCACCCTGGTAACTGCCTAGCAACTAGATGGGGTTACCCTAGCAACCAAGTAACAAATCACATATCTCCGCGCCAGAACATCGTAACCATTTACAGGTTGGCTTTTTTTCACTCAGGATGGCAAGGAACCTTGATAAGTATCACCCTGGTAACTGCCTAGAAACCAAATGGGGTTACCCTAGCAACCAAGTAGCAAATCACATATCTCCGCACCAGTACATCGTAAACACTTACAGTTTGACTTAATTCACTCAGGATGGCAAATAGCCTTGATAAGTATCACCCTAGTAACTGCCTAGCAACCAGATGGGGTTACCCTAGCAACCAAGTAAAAAATCACATATCTCTGCACCAGAACATTGTAGAGACTTTAGGGTTGACATATTTCACTCAGGATGGCAAGGAGCCTTGTTAAGTATCACTCTGGTATCTACCAAGCAAACAGATGGGGTTACCCTAGCAACCAAGTAACAAATCACATATCTCTGCCCCAGAACATCGTAGAGACTTCTGGGTTGACATATTTCACTCAGGATGAAAAGGATCCTTACTAAGTATCACCCTGGTAATTGCCTAGCAACCACATGGGGTTACCCTAGCAACCAGGTAACAAATCATATATCTCCGCACCAGAACATCGTAAAGACATACAGGTTGACATATTTCACCAGGATGGCAAGTAACCTTGATAAGTATCACCCTGGTAACTGCCTAGCAACCAAATGGGGTTATCCTAGCAACCAAGTAGCAAATCACATATCTCTGCCCCAGAACATCGTAGAGACTTCTGGGTTGACTTATTTCACTCAGGATGGCAAGTAGCCATGATAAGTATCACCCTAGTAACTGCCTAGCAACCATTTAGACCACCTTAGCAACCAAACCCAATTGACTTCCATTTAAAATCGCTTTGATGGGTATCTCAGAATCAGAATGTAGACTGTTCATTGTTGGCTTGTATGACTCAGAACAAAAAGCAGCCTTACTGGAATCACAATGGCAACTGCCTAGCAACCAGATGGGTTACCCTAGCAACCAAGTAACAAATCACATATCTCTGCACCAGAACATCATAGAGAATTCTGGTTTCATTCATTTAACTCAGGGTAGCAAGGAACCTTTTCAGTATCATCTTGGTAACTGCCTATCAACCAAATGGGTTTACCCTAGCAACCAATTTGCCATTCAGAAAAGCAAGAAAAGGGCAGGGTTGCATATGACTTCTTGCAGCTGGCTGTCTATCTGTATGATGTTCTTTCTGTCTGTCAGACTGTAAACCCTTCAATCTTCCAATACTTCAAACTATTTTAAATTTTCAGACAAGGCTTTGCCAAGCTAACATAAAGTTTGTCTTTAAACTTAACTATCTAGTTATGTTGGCTTGAGAAAGCCAACATACTGATATTATTATTATTATTATTATTATTATTATTATTATTATTATTATTCCGAGACTAAATTTCTGACTAAAACTCCTAGAGCTTTTAAGCTACACACACCAAACTTGGCACAGACCTTCAGACTAATCCCAAATAGTGTGCTATATCTTTTCTAACTGATTGGAATTACGGTATTCCAGTATCGGACTTCCGAAAAGGCCTCATGTCTCTTTGACTTCCATTCAAGGTATGAAAACTTTTTCCTGTAATAACTCCTTTAGAGGATTCAAGCTACATCCTGTAACTCCACCACTCATACTTTCAATCTATCACTCCATCACATTTTTTTTCTATCTTTACATCACTCTTTTTATTCTTTCTTTCACTCTAGCAACTGCATACAACTTAGCATCCATTTAGTGCACCCTAGCAACCAAAACCCATTGACTGCCATTCAAAATAGTTTAGATGGATATCTCTTGTACATGTCATGAGAGTTGGCTTGTTTGAATTGGGTGAGCAATCAGTCTTCAAGTATCATCATGGAAGCTACTTAGCCACGCCCTAGCAACCATTTAGAGCACCCTAACTACAAAACCCCTTTGACTTGCATTCAAAAAGGCTGAGTGTGAAATCTTCAAATCAGAATGTCCTACAGACATGAGAGTTGGCTTGTTTGAATTGAGTGAGCAATCAGTCTTCAAGTATCATCATGGAAACTACTTAGCCACGCCAGAGCAACCAAACACCATTGACTTCCATTCAAAATCACTAAGATGGGTATCTCAGGTTCAGAATGTCACAGAGACTTCCGGGTTGACTTATTTCACTCAGGATATCAAGGAGCCATGTTAAGTATCACCTTGGTAACTACCTAGCAACCACATGGGCTTACCCTAGCAACCAAGTATCAAAACACATATCTCTGCACCAGAAAATCATAGAGACTTCCAGGTTGACTTATTTTACTCAGAATAGCAAGGAGCCTCATTAACTATCACTCTGTTAACTGCCTAGCAGCCAGATGGGGTTACCCTAGCAACCAAGTAACAAATCACATATCTCTGCACCAGAACATCGTAGAGACTTCTGGGTTTACATATTTCACCCAGGATAGCAAGGAGCCTTTTGAGTATCACATTGGTAACTGCCTAGCAACCAGATGGGGTTACCCTAGCAACCAAGTAACAAATCATATTTCTCTGCACCAGAACATCGTAGAGACTTCCGGTTTCGTTCATTGGACTCAGGGTATCAAGGGGTCTTTGGAGTATCACCTTGGTAACTTCCTAGCAACCAGATGGGGTTGCCCTAGCAACCAAGTAACAAATCACATATCTCTGCACCAGAACATCATAGAGACTTCTGGTTTCGTTCATTGGACTCAGGGTAGCAAGGAGCCTTTTGAGTATCACCTTGGTAACTGCCTAGCAACCAGATGGGTTACCCTAGCAACCAAGTAACAAATCACATATCTCTGAACCAGAACATTATCTATCTATCTATCTATCTATCTATCTATCTATCTATCTATCTATCTATCTATCAAACTTTTACAACTACTTCAAACATTCAGGCTAGGCTTTCTCAAGCCAATATCAAAGTTTGTCTTGACCAACCTTTTATCTAGTTTTCATATAATTTTATATCTAGCTATCATATCTACATTCACAGGACGACATCACACAAAACCCACTGTAAAGGGGGTACAAGAGAAAGGAGGCGGCGAGAACCGGCTTAACAATGTGTATAATATTTAATTAAATAAAAAGACACACAAACACATACAGGGCAGCTGCCCATAATTCTCTCTCTCTCGAGCTGCCGTCTTCGGTTGCCTTTATCCCTCGCTCTCCTCATCAGGCTGATTGGGTCCAGGCATCCATCATTCCGCCCGGCCCCACCCTCCTCTGCGCTACACTCCTCCCTGCGTTGCCTCAGGCCGGGGAGCCCCTGGCATGAAATACATCCCCCCTCCTCTTCTGGGATGGGGGGCGTGCCATACGCACCGTCTGCCAGCAGGTCATCCCCGCCTTCCTCGACCTGGGAGGAGACAGGAGGGGAAATCAAAACAAAAACAAACAAACAAACAAACAAAAAAAATGGCGAGTGAAAGGCCAACACGGAGCGACAGCACGAGAGAGAGGAGAGAGAGAAAAAGCTCACTCACCGGTTCTCTGATGCGCCGTCGCGTGGTCCCCGATTACTCCTCCACCCTCTCAGGCGGACGACAGCCACTCCTCCACGGGCAGACCAGAGTCAAACCTCCAACCCCCAGCGGACAGAATGCCCCTCCGCTTTTCTGGCGGCATGTGGGGACACTCCTCCGCCCCTGGCAGCGACTCCATCGCTACAGGCGGTCGGGGAGTCCCATCCCTCCTCGCCTCATGGACAGTGGCTGTTCCCCGCGTCCAGGCGGTCGGGCTACTCCATCCCCCGGCGGATGGCAGCGGCGCTCCCCTGGGTGGACGGCACTGTCGAGGACTCTGCGACGGGCATCCATCCTTCCCCACAAGGGAAAGGAGGTGGCGAGAACCGGCTTAACAATGTAAATAATATTTTATTAAATAAAAAGACACACAAACACATACAGGGCAGCTGCCCATAATTCTCTCTCTCTCGAGCTGCCGTCTTCGGTCTCCTTTATCCCTCGCTCGCCTCATCAGGCTGATTGGGGTCCGGGCATCCGTCATTCCGCCCAGCCCCGCCCTCCTCCGCGCTACACCCACCCACTATGATCCTGCCCCCTCCTCTCTGTCTAACAGTTAATAGCATATTTACAATGAAGGGGAATCTTATGGCTGGCGTTGAACCTGAGGAACAGATAAAAATAATATTTCAATAGAAATATTCAATCATTATTTTAAGCTCAGAATATCAGAACCTGTAGCGTTTTATTTACAAAATGGAAGGATCCAATCCACCAATTAAATATATCTTTTCATAATACCTTCATGAAATATTATCCAATGTTTCTATGTACACTTAAATGTTTTTCCCAGGCACAATGTTTCAAATTCTTTTATTTAGGTTTTATCTCGTTGGTACCGGAAAAACATGCAATACTTTCTTTACATGTTTCCAGACAGTATTATGGCAGGGGCGTATTTGCAGATGTAATCGAATACTACTGCACAGGGAAAAGAGATCTGATCAGTTATCTGGTCACAGAAGCTACTTGATGTGGACAAATGTATATGCACTGTGTTTTTATTGGGTGATGATACGATCTGCTTGATCAAGGCCAGTGAGACCTGTACACAACAGAACCATTTAGTGTATGAAAGTCAAGTCAAGTCATTTTTATTTGTATAGCTCCTTACACAACCACATTGTTTCAAAGCAGCTTTACAGAAGATCAGGCATTAACAGAAGATAAAACTGTAATATCTATAATGTCTTAGAGTCATCATTGCGTAGTTTGGTAAAATATGATTGTGAATTGTTTAAAAATAAGTAATTAAATAATAATTGTATTTATAACCCCAGTGAGCAAGCTGAAGGTGACTGTGGCAAGGAACACAAAACACCATAAGATGTTGGTTAATGGAGAAAAATAACCTTGGGAGAAACCAGACTCACTGTGGGGGCCAGTTCCCCTCTGGCTAACATCATGAATATAATGCCAATATTACTTATGTATAGTGCAAGTCATGGTTTAAAATTATTAAACTAAGTGTTAAGGGTCAGTGTTTAAAACAAAGATTTTGTATGAACTGTAAGATTAATGACTAATGTCTTTGTAGTCCATCCTGGATTAACTGCAGAAGTTCACATAGATGCAATCGTCCTTGTTAGTTGGCTGATGAAGGGTTTTGTTGGCAAATAATTGATAGTCTATGTATTCAATTTCAAGAGTGTAGTCCATCATTAGACTGAGGTGATGCAGGCAGAGATCAGTTAGGTGCATCACAGTTCAACCTGGCCGGTAATTTCGGTGAGGTCTATCCTTAGTCCAAGTTTCAGGCTATGGCATATGAGGTATCCCATGTCTTATGGTTGGAGTTGGCATCAGTTCATCATCTGAAGTCCATCGTAATAAACTGAAGTGATGTTTGGCTGGCACCGGCTGCTATTAGTCATCATCACACAGCGACACGTAGCAGTGGAGTCTAACACCAAGCAGGAATGGAGCTGGATCTGGCCGGATTGATTATTGATTGTTTAATTGTATAATTGTTTATTTGAATTGTATAGGTAATTAACAGGTAACTGTAATTTCATTTGTTTGGTTTTAATGACATTTTATTGAGGTTATTTGGGAAAAGAGTTACAAAAGAGTTAAATTTGGTACTAAGATCGATAAACGTTTTATTAGCTTCCAGTAAACTAAATAGTCGTAATTAGATTAACAGAATTTGAAGGAAAGAATATTGAATTTAAATAACTAAAAGGGAGATTAATTTGTGGAAAGGAAACAGAACTAAATCTATTGGGGAATTTAATAACTAATTATGTTTACTGTATTTTATTTAAGATTTATTTGTTGTATTGTCTTTTGTTTTATCTGTGAAGTTTATTTTATTAATGTTATTCAATATAAATCAGTTATTTCATCAGTTGTTGAGTGTGTACTTGTACCTTTTGCCTCCTTCACGTACCCTTGTTATCTTCTGATTGGCCCAAATCTTTGCCATCTCGGTGCACCTGCTGGTGTTCCCATTTGAGGTGTGCTGAAAGGTAATTGAATTAGACACCCCTAGCGGGAGGTCAGTGGAACAGCAATCGTTCGTACTGCCCCGGGTGCCATCACACATGCTACATACTACAATCCTTTGGCGAGCCAGCCAGGAGACAAAGTGGCATACACAATCAACATAAATACCGCAAATCTAGAACTTTCCTGCGTAAACAGCTCAATTTAGCCTTCGTTAAAAGAAAATTGGAGAAATCCTAAACAAAATGGATGTTGTAGAAGAGAAAGGCGTGAAAATTCCGAATGCCATCTTCATTTCTGGCATCACTGAAACTGACACTGATGAGGAAATACTCAACTTTGTGAAAAAATACAGGTCAATTCAAAGAATTATCCCATGCAAAAACCCCAGTGCAGAGTCACAAGGTTCATTGATAGTTGAGTTTAACTCTGGACAAGCAGTGAAAAATTTGCAGCCGATGTTGCCTTACGTCCAGCAGTCTGAGAGCAACCCTGATGTTTCTTACTATGTTGATGCTCTGTCCAACATTTTTATTCAGAAATTGGGAAAAGACACAACTCAAACTTACCTCGCTGAGCTAAAACAGTTAGCTAAGCGCAGCGAGGAAACCTTTGATGATGTTTTAAAGGGCATGCTAACGAATATTCATGAGGTTGCAGTGCCGACCCCAAGTCCGGTGTCTGTTGATACTGCAGTCAGTGACACTTTACATGCAGACTTAGTTCAGCAGTCTTTGGCTGATTTCACGTCTGAGCAGCCACAAAGAACAGCCAGCTCTGCTGGAACTTCTGGATTTGTTCCATAGATGCAAACCATCACAAATCCAGAAGTTCCATCCGTTACAATCAGTAACTTGAAACCACCTGCAATACAGAAAGTTGTAGTGGAACACCTTGTGCACAACAATGATCTGGCAGTTCACAGAAACTCGCCGTTGTGACTTCCCAAGTTTTCTGGCCAAGTTCCTTGTTCTTCCAACAAAGTCGACTTTGATACTTGGCGTGCTAGCGTTGATTTACTACTTTTAGATCTTTTAGGTTTCTGACTTCCACCGAGTGCGTAGAATCTGTGAGAGTCTTTTGCCTCCGGTGGCTGACATCTTTAAGTCAGAAGGGTCGACGGCATCACCAATCACTTACCTCCAACTTCTTGATTCCGCTTTTGCACCGATAGAGGATGGTGATAAGTTGTTCATTAAGTTTATGAATACCTTGCAAAACTCAAGTGAAGCGCCGTACAGTTACCTGCAACAGCAACATGTAACGTTGCAATCTGCCCTGTGACAAGGCGGAGTGGATAGTTCTGAAGTAGATAAGCACTTGCTCAGGCAGTTCTGTAGAGGATGTTGGAAGAGCTCTTTGATTTCAGAGTTACAACTAGAACAGGGAAAACACTCCCCTCCATCCTTCGCATAACTAACGACCTTACTCCGAACTAAGGAGAGTATGCAAGCTTCCAAAAGTGCTCACATGAGGCAGCACTTGGGGAACGCTAAACCGCGTTCTATGATGCACCTGCAAACAGCCGTGGAAAATGATCAAGAAACTTCGCTCAGTTCAGTTACAGTGGAACTAGCGAGTCAGGTAGCTAGGCTTCGCAATCAACTTGCCGTGTTAGCTACAAAGCAGCCTAAAGAAAAGTCAAAGCTCAAAAGAGCACAGTTCGAAAAGTTCTAAAGAGGAACCTCAAGTCCCAGACAAATCACAAGCAGCCAGACCCAAGCCATGTTATTACTTTAATTGTGGAGGAGATGGGCACCTCGCTCGGTCATGCACCAATGATCCTAACCTCGCACTAGTAGCGGAAAAGCGGAAGCAACTTTTCAAACGGCAGAGTGAGTGGGACTTGCGAAATAGCAACCCTGTACCACAGTTAAACTGAAAGCAGTTCCTGTTGAGGGACAAACAGGAACTGAGACTGCATGCAAATGTCCCAAACCCAGCAAAGTGTTATCAGCTCAGGCACAAGCAAAACTGAAACCTTCCTCTTTGCCAAAAGGACTCATTGGAACAAAATGTACTGTGCAAGTAGACATCACAGGAGTGAAATGTAACTGTTTACTTGACACAGGCTCACAGGTCACTACAGTTATGCAGTCCTTCTAAAATAAGACCAACAAATTCACTCTTTGGATAACTTGTTGGAAATCAAGGGAGCAAATGGTCAAAATGTTCCTTACCTTGGCTACATGGAAGTAACCATCACTTTCCCAAGGGACTTCGTGAGAAATGACATGCAGATATCCATGTTAGCTCTGATTGTTCTTGACTTTTCTTCAGTTCTTCAGCCATCCATGCTGACTGGCACAAACACTTTGGACGAGTTGTACAAGGATTTCTCACAGCAAGAAACTCGTTATTTCTCTCCTACTTACAGGTACAAACAAGTTCTTAAAACCCTGGAATTGCGCCAGAAGCAAAGTGTAGAAAGAAATGTTGGACTGGTGCGAATGCCTGAACAACCACTCTCAAGTAATTCCAGTTGGTCAAAGCATAGTCCCCTGTGGTACAACTCACGTCCGCAGATCGCACTCTGATACGTGGATAGTTGTTGAACATCCTTCTCTTTCTCCTTTACCTAGCGGCTTAATGGTGGAGCTATGTGTCGTCACTCTGGGAGAAACTTGGAACTGTCACTTACCTACAATAGTTGTAAATCCTATGGCTCATGATGTCAAAATTCCTCCCAGATGCGTGGTCGCTGAGTTAAAGACGGTACAGTCCGTGTTTCCTGGTGGACAGCTGAGATGTAACAAAGAAGCAAATGTTACTGAGAGCCCAGCTCTTTAATTCGATTTTGGGAATTCACATCATTCAATCTGAGTGGAAGGGCAGACTTACAAAAAAGTTGCAGGAAATGCCAGAAGTATTCTCTCTGCATTCTCAAGATTTTAGACCTTTGATAAAGTCAAACACCAAATTAATCTTGTGGATAAAATCCCTTTCAAGCACAGATCCCAACCCATCCATCCTGAGGATCTAGAGGCTGTAAAGAAACACCTCCAAGAGTTACTTGATGCTAAGGTCATTTGTGAATCCGAATTCCCTTTTTCCTCGCCCATAGATGTGGTAAGGAAGAAGAGCGGTGACATTCGGTTGTGTATCGACCACCCAAAGCTAAACCAGTAGACAATTAAAGACGCTTACGCACTTCCTAAGCTTGAGGACACATTCATGGCCTTAACTGGATCCAAGTGGTTTTCCGTACTCGATCTGAAATCTGGGTACTACCAGATCGAATTTGAGGAGACTGATAAAGAAAAAATTGCCTTTTTATGTCCCTTAGGCTTCTACAAATTTAATCGTATGCCACAAGGAGTCACAAATGCTCCAAGCACTTTTCAGAGGCTAATGGAAAAGTGTATGGTTGACATAAACCTTCGTGAAGTCTTGGTATTTACTGATGACATAATAGTTTTTTCCAAAACTTTGTAAGAACATGCGGACCGATTGCCCCGAGTTTTAAACCGGCTCAAGGAGTATGGCCTCAAACTTGCTCCAGAATTTTTTTTCACACAGATTTTGGTCAAATACCTTGGACACATAGTGTCTGATGAAGGAGTTCAAACTGATCCTGAGAAGGTAGCCGCAGTCAAAACCTGGCCGGTTCCTAAAAACTTGAAAGAACTCCGTTCCTGTCTCGAATTCGTCAGGTACTACCGTCGTTTTATCAAAGATTTCGCAAAGAAAGTAAAATCCATGAATGAGTTAACCTCAGGGTATCCTCCTACCTGTCGGAACTCCTAAGGATCCCTTTGATGGCAGGTGGAAGGCCACTTGTCAAGTGTTCGAATTAATCATCAAAGAACTCACGACTGCACCGGTGTTGGCTTTTGCCGGTCCAAGACTGCCATACATCTTACACATGGATGCAAGCACGTCAGGCTTAGGCACTGCTTTGTATCAGGAACAGGATGGGCAAGTCAGGGTCGTAGCCTACGCTAGCCGGGGATTGTTGTGCAGTGAGTCCAAATACCCAGCTCATAAACTGGAATTTTTGGCATTGAAATGGGCAGTGTTAGAAAAATTCCATGATTACCTGTATGGTAGCACTTTCAATGTGGTAACAGACAGTAATCGCCTTACCTACGTGCTTACCACAGCCAAACTGTATGCCACGGGGTATAGGTGGTTAGCTGCTCTGTCAATTTATAATTTTAAGCTGCAGTACCGGTCAGGAAAACTTAATGTTGATGCTGTTGGGTTATCCCGTAGACCTCATGCAGAAGTTCCAGTTGTCAATGTCTCTAAAGAAGAGCAAAGTCATATCTTACAGTTTGCCGAAAAGCTCATGACACATCCTGATGGTCAGGAAATTCAGGATGATGCGGTACAAGCTATTTGTGACAGTCGTCTCGTTCAGTGGGTTGAAGGATTGAGTGATTTACCCGTTCCCTTCATCGGTTCCTTGGCAATGCAAACAACTGCTGTGCCTGATGTCTATGCTCAGGAACAGCAATGTGGAGGTTTACCTATAATTACTCACCTTTCTCCTTCTGAAATCTGAAATGTGCAATTAGCCGACCCTTGTATCCGTGAAGTTATTGCTTTACTCCAAACTGGAGAATCTCCTTCAAGAACAGTTAGAAAAGCACTTCCTAGGTTACATTACCTCCTTTGGTAGAAAGACCGTCTAGAGTTCCATGACGGGATTCTCTACAGAATGAGAAGCATAGCTGACAAAGATACTTACCAACTGGTTCTACCAGAAAAGTTTAATGCGGAAGTCCTAAAGCATCTGCATGACGATCTTGGGCACATGGGTGATGAACGAACACTTGACTTGGTCAGACAAAGGTTCTATTGGCCCAAGTTAGCTTTAGATGTTGAGCACAAAATCATAACTTGTGGTCACTGTATCCGGAGAAAAGTTCTTCTGGAGAAAGCAGCTCCACTCGTGAATATAATGACTACTCGTCCCTTGCAACTAGTGTGCATTGATTTTCTCACGTTAGAACCAGACAGTAGTAACACCAAGGATATGTTAGTGATAATCGATCACTTCACGAAATACGCACTTGCCATTCCTACTCCCAACCCAAAAGCGAAAACTGTAGCAAAGTGTCTCTGGGAGCAGTTTATCTGTCATTACGGCTATCCGGAGCACTTGCACAGTGATCAAGGGCCTGATTTTGAATCTCACTTAATTAAAGAGTTGTGTGAGATGGCAGGAGTGCGAAAAATCAGAACAACACCTTATCATCCTAGAGGAAATCCTGTTGAACATTTCTACAGAACCTTACTAGGCATGTTAGGAACCCTTGAACACAAAAAGAAAAGTCATTGGAAGGAATTTGTAAAACTCTTGGTACATGCATACAACTGCACTAAGAATGAGACTACTGGGTTCAGTCCCTATGAACTCATGTTCACACGACAACCAAGACTTCCAGTGGACTTAGCTTTTGGGTTACCTTTGAAGGATAAAGAAGTTCCACATTCACAGTACATGAAGAATCTCAAGGAAAACCTTGAGGAAAGTTTCCGTATCGCAACTAAAATCTCTCAAAAGTTGGCAGAAAAAAACAAGACTCATTTTGATAAGAAAGTAACCGCACCGTGTTACAAAAAGGAGAGTTTTGGTCAGAAATGTCAGACTTAGAGGGAAAAACAAATTGGCAGATAAATGGGAAGGAATTGTTCATGTGGTTGTATACCAACATGGAGAACTGCTGGTGTATAAAGTTCATCCTGAGCAACAGGCAGGACCTACCCGCACACTGCACCGTGATTTATTACTTCCTTGCGGAACACTTTCCAGAATTGAGAGATGCTGGGTCTCAATGCTCAGTCACAAAACGTAAGACTCGTAGTGTAACAGCTTGCGAAATTCCTGAAATTGAGGAGAGTGCTGAATTGTCAAATTCTGATGGTGAGGAAGTATATTACTCACAACCTCAATTCGATGTTGTGAGTGAGACTTACACAGTTCATACTGCTGATGTAACAAAATCTGATCGGAATAAGGAAAATGTTTGCTTACCTGATCCAGTCCCATTAGTTCATCAGAATTTTTTGAAAAATCTGCCTGAAACAGAATTCCAGGTGATGAACAATTTACCTGCTCTTGAGTATGAAATTTCTGAGGAATCTCTCAGTGAACAACCTGAAAGTATTGAAACTCACTTACCTGAAAATTCTGAAGTTCAACTTGTAAAAGAAAACACTGTGAAAGAAAAGCCTGTGGGAGATGTTCACCTACCTTGGTAATGCAGTGTCCAGGTAGAAGTAAAGAAATGTCCTTACCTGAATCTAATCCTTCTGGAGAGGTGTTAAGTGGTTCAGAAACACCTGAAAGGGAAGGCAACTCTGATGGTGTGGAGTTGAGAAGGTCAGTAAGACACAGGGAGAAGCCTAAAATTCTAACTTATCCTGAGTTAGGAAATCCCTTGGTAACAATCATACAATCTCTTCTCCAAGGTCTGAATACTGCATTTTCAGAATTCTTGCAAGACTATTCTCGAGTGGTTCACCCTGCAGTTCATGGATACATGCCTTCGGGTGGTATGCTATGGGACTTGCATAATTTTAAGAGGGGAGGGTGTAACCCAGATGTAAAATCAGAGTAAATTGCATTCTAAGTTATAAGCTTAAAACTAACTAAAAAGTGCATATTTAACTAAAATATGTGAAGAAACTAAAGACAAGTAACTAGAAACAGAATGAAAACCAAAGAGTCAGAAAAATATGCAAAATTATATATTTATTATTAATACTTGCAAATATATGTAAAAAAAAAAAAAAAGTATTGCAGATAAACTTGACCAATAAGAGTCTGGATCAGTGCTGCAAATGTGATTTATCCAATCAGCCAATCTTGCTGTAGCCGCTGACTCCACCCTAGAGTTAACGCAGACAGAAACAGAACAGACAAAGAAGCGAAGAGCAACGAGATGCCAATCAACTGCGCTGTTAGGAATTTATAGCAGCTAAAGTCTGGAAAATAGAGATTAGTTTAATCTTAATCTAAAGCTCTTGGAAAAGAGAGAGATATTTACCTGAGAAGTGAATCTTGAGGTTCAACCGAGATAATGCAGAGTAATGAAGTAATTTATTTCACCGTTCATCTGGATAAAACCTGGAAGAAAAGAACAAGTTTAGTTAATTATCCAGGAAATCGGTAAGATTAATCTTTTATTCTAAATATAAATGAGAATCAGAAACATAAACTTGTTTATTAAGTGAACTTACTTGAGAAACTGTGTTGAGTAAATGCTACCACGAGGCATAGCATTTAGAGCTAAAGCTAATGGATGAACTGAAAGTTAAGAAAGTTGAAATAATTGTCTGAAATGCTAGGAAAATGTTTCTGAGAATGTTTTCTGCTTTGTGCAGGCCGATCTTTGTATATATATATGTTTTGTTTGAGTTGGACCACATTTTTCCACAAGGATAGTGGACTTTTTGTCATGGATATTTCTGCGCGAACCTTCTGGAAAGTTTGATGGTGAGCCAAATCCAAGAGTCTTATCTAACTGTGAATAGCTTCTGTTCATGGATTTCTGAATAATCTTCAGTTCATCTCTACATTTGAATTCATTCAACAACAAAACGATTGAGGTATTTGTGAATCTGGACATTTATTGAATGTTGAATGTTCTTTGGAAATCTCTGAATTTAGTACATTTGGTAATTCAACTGATTGATTATTGGTTGTTTAATTGTATAATTGTTTATTTGAATTGTATAAGTAATTAACAGGTAACTGTAATTTTATTTGTTTGGTTTTAATTACATTTTATTGAGGTTATTTGGGAAAAGAGTTACAAAAGAGTTAAATTTGGTACTAAGATCGATAAACGTTTTATTAGCTTCCAGTAAACTAAATAGTCATAATTAGATTAAATTAACAGAATTTGAAGGAAAGAATATTGAATTTAAATAACTAAAAGGGAGATTAATTTGTGGAAAGGAAACAGAACTAAATCTATTGGGGAATTTAATAACTAATTGTGTTTACTGTATATATTTTTATTTAAGATTTATTTGTTGTAATGTCTATTGTTTATTTTATTCAAGTTATTTCACCAAAGTCAGTTGTTGAGTGTGTATGTGTACCTTTTGCCTCCTTCACATACCCTGGTTATCTTCTGATTGGCCCAAATTTTTGCTGGCTCGGTGCACCTGCTGGTGTTCCCATTTGAGGTGTGCTGAAAGGTAAGTGAATTAGACACCCCTAGTGGTAGGTCGGTGGAACAGCAATCGTTCGTACTGCCCTGGGTGCCATCACACTTGCTACATACTACAGTATGTATTTTTTTTTGTTTGTTTGTTTGTTTGCTTATTCACATTCTTTATCATTGGCTGAAAGTGAAATGACAGCTGTTTTTTTTTTTTTTTTTTTTTTTTTTACTTGCCCTCCATGTCACGGTCCTGATTGTCCTGCATGACATGGCCTGATCACCAAAAATCTGCATACCATGTAGCATGCCAATTTGTTGTACAACAAATAAAAGACCATTTTAAAGCCAACTGCAGGGGTTAAGAGTGTGAAAATCTGGCAGCCAATTGTTGCTGGTTCCAGCAGTGGTGAAGGGTGAAACTTTAAGCCATCTTCAAGATCTTGACTGGGGATCTGGGCTTCAAAACAGTGGACAGCCACTTTGGATCCTTGCACACGAGCGGCTGTGTTTGTTGACATGTTGGGGAGAGAATTTCAATGTTTTCACACTGTTCATCAAACGGGAGCAGATTCGATTTTTCCCAGGGTCAAAAATATTCAGGAAGCAGCAGCCCAGAATGCATTACAGCACAGCTGCAGACACATTCAACTAAACCACCAAAAATATGATCATATAAACAACACAAGGAAATAGATTCTGGATTCTTTCATATGATTGGGGTAAGCCTGGTCTTACTCTTATCGTACTTTATTTCATTTAAAGTCAACATAAAAATAAAGATGACCCTATTTACTTTCATAACAGGCTGCACATTCTAGGTCTTATCAGTCGCTGCATGTTATTTCAAAGAATAATTTTTTTTTGTCTTTGTAATGTTTCACCAAAATGTAATAACTTGCTAGGAAACGACTTTCCTGTTCAGCTAAAGTCACCAATCTATTTTTTTTCAACCCCTCCTCCAACCACTTGTCATAAAGAGACCACAAATGATCATAAATGATCCAACAAATTCCTGATAGAAAAAAAATCACATTACGTGTGTAAATGGGTTGTAAACAATATTTAATGTTCACTTTAAGTGTTTTTTCCTACAATGTTTGTTAATTGTCACCATGGTCGCATTTACGACGCTGAGTGGTGATGTCTGTGCGTGTGTCTGGTTGGCAACTTTTACTAAAAAAAAAATTAATGAAAGAAAACAACCAATTGTAGCATAACCTAAGCATTGAACACATTCCTCTCTGATTTAATTTATTTAAATGTTCCAATCCAAAGGGAACAATAAACACCATAATGGCGACTTGAAATGAAACACTATTATCCCACAATGCAATGCGATAATAATTTAATGTAATTCTTTTTTTTACTAGCCTGCATTGATTTTACAGGAAAATTCTGAATATAGTATTTTATTGTACGAAATTACTGTTAAATCGTATAAAATTCTTGCAATTTTGATGAAGATGAAGACGATGATGAAGAACCCAGGTGCAGTTTATTTACATGAAGAGTGATATCCAGAAACCGTGAACAGAAAGATTTGACTTGACTTGACTTCCAAACAAAGTTACATAAACACAATACGTCACAAAGGACCATGGCAAACATGAGGGTATAAATACATGGACAGGAACTAAACTTTAAAATAAAAGACATTAACACAAAATATGAACAAAAACACATAAAACCATGACACCATTGTTGATTACCCCGCTTATTTTATGGTTTAAAGTTAATTATTAACTTTACTTTTGTTAGTTAATTTAGGTAGTTAGATCTAGAGTTTTTCCCATTCTAAATCATGAAAAGAGATAAAGTAGTGCAATAAGATTACATTTATTTGAATGAATTAAAAAAAAAAAAAAAAAAAAAGCTGTACGAATAATGTGAATGCACAACAGTTTTATTTGATTTCTTTTATTAATTTTAATTCACCTGACGAGGGTGATCCTTATAAATATTTTTAGTTTCTGGATTATACACCAGGGTCAACTTCTGTGCATTTAACATGCACTACATGGATACCTTTAATGGTTACGCACCGTCTCCTTGTTAACAACTCCCACTGCATGCATTCCTCCCGGGAACATAGGTAGGGGAAAATGTGGTGGCGGATGCCACAAGCTGGGCCCTCTGGGAGTAGTGGGCCCCTGGGCTTCAGCCCGTGTAAGCATGTGCGTTAAAGCGCCCCTGTTGATAGGTTCCAGTTTCCTTCTCTCCTTCTCTGTGCAAAACATAGGCGAATGTCAAACCATAATTTCCTTACAAGCCCTATGGGTGTGTAAGGGGAAAGTGCAGGTGCATTCCTAATTATCTCCAGGTCATACTCAGTAATACAGGGGTGATGATGTCTTTTCTGTTTTTTTTTTTTCTTTTTTTTTTTCTTGTTGTTTTTTTTGCTTCACAACTGATTTAAAGACTGCACTGCATGACTTATGATGTTGTGATTTTATGTTATGGTTAATCTCAACTCTGGCACCTATCAGACTTCTACACTATATTCACGTCTGGAGGTAGTTTGAACAGAGACATACAACTCTCGAAAAGAGTTGGTGCATTAACAAAGAACGGTGATTAAAACTGACCGGAACTACCTGTGCATTAAACTGTTTTAATGCACGAATTCCAGCCAATCAGAACCGAGTATTCAGATATGGTACAAGACATTTTAAATGTATCTTAATTTGTAAGTAGGGAAAGTCTTAAAAGAAATAATTCTAAATGGAACCAAGAATGGTTTAATCACTCCTCCCCTAAAAGATTCAATCAGATCACATTCAATTAAAAGAAGCATAGTGTTATCGAGATCAGCTGTGATATTAGGATTTGCAATTAACATTTTCTAAAATAGCTATCAAATTCAATATTATAATTCTAAACTGTTTTTCAATTGGGGTTCTTAATTTTTCAAAACCAACTAACCTAAAACCAAAAACCTAAAATAACGGTAATAAATTACAATAAGGTTCCATTTGTTAACATTAGTTAATGAATTTGGTATCATGAACTAAAAATGAACAATATATGTTTTTACAGCATTTATTCATCTTTTTTTAATCATCAAAAATATATTTATCAATAGCCTATCAAATGTGTAATGAATTGTGTGGTGTCCATTTTCAAGAGTATTTTCGCCAGTTCTCTATATTGCTGAATCACAGCACAGTGAGAGAAATTAACTGCAAAAGGATGAAAAACTAATTAAATAAACAACAAAGAAAATCTGAGCATAGCTGATACTACATGAGAGCAGATGTCAGTGTGCATGTGTGTGAACAATTCTTTATGATTCGTCTCTGGAGCAGTTTTGGAGTTAAAGGGATAGTTCACCCAAAAATGAAAATTCTCTCATCATTTACCCTCATGCCATCCCAGGTGTGTATGATGTTCTTTCTTCAGCAGAACACATATGAAGAAATATAGAAAAAATGTCTTAGCTCAGAAGGTTCTTAAAATGCAAGTGGATGGTGATACGAAGCTCCAAAAAGAACAGACAGTCAGCATAAACGTCATCCATACAATGCCAGTGGTTAAATTAATGTCTTCTTAAGCGAAACTATCGCTTTAGATGCAAAAAGATCAATATTTAAGTACTTTTCATCTATAAATCATCGATTCTGGTCAGCAGCAGAATACATATTCACGAGAGGGAGGAGTTCACAAGGTCTGTCATGTGACGTATTCGTGTTGGCATGTTCGGACATAATCTCAAGTTTTTTTTTGGGTTGAGACATCCAGGATGAGCACAGAAATGTGCAATTTTGTGTTAACGTACATATACAAATACAGTTTTGGTTTATAATCTAAACCAAAACCAACTAAGCTTCTGTAAAGCATTCCTCCTACTCAGTTGTAAACAGCACCGCTCTTCCGGGTGTGTCGCACATGCGTCTATTGTCGTGTGAACGTGTCAACATGCACGATCATATCTCTTTTTCTACTGAGAATTACTATTGAGTATTACAAAGTCAACTAGTCCTGCAATAACCCTTTATGCCAGAAAGATTAGTTGTTTTTATAAAGAAACTTTATTGTATGAAAGGTTCTTTGGAGTTGAATAAAATACCCTTGGGTAAAAACTTTAAGTGTTGTGGTCCTTCTGTTAATTTCTTACAATAAAGGACATGATTTGGTGACAGTGATATTTCAGGGGGTCACATTCACTTAATTTTCTTTACAGATCACTGGAATTTCCCAGGAGAGTGAGAGCTATTCAGCTCGCATTGCAGAACATAGTGAGCGAATCCAGTTTCATCGTGTTCTCTTTCCTGTTGGTGAAATTCCTCCCTCCACATGATTAATCTGAGAGTGAAGTTTACCTGCCGCACACATATTCACCTGTTGCTGTCTACAGATATGCTGCTCATTTCTCATCTCTGTCGCTCTGTGTTCTTGTTCTTTCTCTTTTGGAGAGATTGATGTGTTGAACATGTGCTGGTGCTCATCACTGTCTCACACCTGTTCCACACAGCTGCCCTGCACAGCTTCACCAACCCACAGTCACTGCACATATGTGCTTGCAGTGGATTTGGGGAAAGCATCGGCATGCATGTTTTGTTTTGTTTTTCTGCAAGAGGGTTAGTATGCGCCTGCAGTGCAGAAATGTCTCCAGCTATGCTTAATTAGCCCATAAAATAAGCTTATTAAAGGACTCAAAAAGACTACTGGTATGTCATGATTTTTTAGAGCCGTATATGTTAGTGTGGCAATATAAAATTTTAAAGGTAGATTTTGACAGGGGCAGTTTAACATTTTAACATAATTAATAGTGTTTGTTGAGGCAAGCATTACTATTATCAATTATTCAGGTGATAAAATTGTTGAAGAATATCCCATAGATTTACATTGAAAAAGGGGACCGAGCCAAATCACTGTAAAACAATTTCACAGGATTTTCACAGTATATTTTACATTATTAGTTCTACTATTTATTACAATTAAAAGAGAACTATATACCGTGACTTCACAGAACAGTGCCAAATTATTGTGCTGTGTTGTAGTCACAATTTTTAAATTTTTATTTTTTTTATATATATATATTTTTTTAACCTGCAATGTTTGTTAATTTTCACCATTGTTGTGTTTTGTATGCTGAGTTTTGATGTCTGTACATGCCTGGTTGATAACTCATTGTGACGAGGAGGAGGGTGTGGCCGGGCAGTGAGAGACGCATGCAGCAGTGTGTGTGTGCATTTGGTTTTGCTGAATAGCAGGTTTATGTTGTGTTTAATTAAAAGTATTTTTGGTTCCTGCTTCCTCCTTTCCGATGAACAAGAGGCCTGTCTGCCACAGTGGTGCCGAAACCCGGGATTGGAGGAAGACGCGCCGTCTGGCTGGTTGGTTCCCCAGCCTGAATCGGGCGTTGGGGTTATGTGATGAGGAGGGCGTGGCTGGGCCGTGAGGATGCACGCCTGGTGCTGAGTTGCCCCAATCAGCAGGAGAGAGAGATAAGGAGGAGCCGGAGACGCCAGAGAGAGAAAGAGACACACACACGGAGGTGTGGGTATGCTGAAAAGCAATTTTATGTCTGTGTTTTGTTTATTAAAAGTCTTTTTGGCTGATAACCCGGTTCCCGCTTCCACCTTTCCGGTGAACAAGAAGCTTGTCTGCCACACTCATACTAAAAGTTCATGAGCGATAATAATCAATCATAACATAGCCTAAGCATTGCAAACTGGTGATGAAGTGAACCAGTTCAAATAAACGGATTCACTTACATGTAGAGTTCTGAAGTCCAATTATTTTCATTTTAATTAGTCAGTTTATTTAGAAAGTTCATGGAAATGAATCGGTTCAAATAAATGATTCACTGGTTCACTTGAGCCCCAACAGATGTCATTGCGATATAGTAAGGATATATGATACTTGAATTCCGTAATCAGTGCATTTTTACAAGCATAATTTAACCACAAGGGGCACACTTGAAAAGCTGGCTGACTCACAGTCCTCTGACATTTTTTAAATCCTGCATTTTGAATTTGATGTCTACTACACTCCCATGGCATTATGCAATAGTACAGTGTCTAGTAGATGTGCACTTCTCAATCTTGCTGGATGAAGTACTGTAGGTCATCTGGGTATTTCTCACCCTGTATTTTATGAATACTGAGGATTCAAACACCCTACTCAATTGGCATACTGTTTTTTGCATTCTATATAGAAGGGAATCAATACGACCGATCTACTTTTAAAAACACTCCCCAGCCCACATGCTGTTCTCAGAGCAGGAGTAAGAGAGGGACCACAGGGGTGTGAAACAAAACTCCAAACAAAACAACCACTTGCTTTCACGCACACAAACCCACACACTCATGCACACGCACACACAGAGCATCTTGAATGAGTGTCTTCATTGCGCGGTCATGTGTGACACTGAGAGATTACATAAATTCACATGTTTTTATGGCTATACACACACATGAAACAGCTCCTGTGCTGTTTGTTTGTGTTTGAAGCTACTCTAAAACTGCAGTTTGTCAAGTTATTTATCATTTAAAGCAGTTCAACTACAGTCAAACTACTCTTTTGAAAAAGCTACTAACAACAACAACAGCAAAATTAACTACATTAAAGCGATTTAACGGGGTAATAGTTTAATTATTAAAGGTGCTGTAAGTGATTTTTTCATGGAAAGGTAAGCAAAAAATGACTCCCTGAAACTCCCTGAAAGATATTAATGTAATAAGTGTTGTAAGATATCTCCCCTGTCTCTGTGACAGCACTAGACTCTGTAAACAGCAAATACCGTGCACAATGACGCTTTCAACCTGTCAGTCGTTTTGCGCATTCTCATAGTATTGTAGTTGTAGTTAGGGCCAAAACATACTCTACGCAAGTACGTGAACGCATCTTAAAACGCAAGCATACTTGTGTAGTACTTGCATAGAGTATGTTTTGGCCTTTAAAGGCCAAAGTATACTTCGAGTGTCCACTTTATTGATCGATCAAAAATGAAGTATACCTGTGGCTTTACTGCCATTTTTAAGCCATGTTGTTCATAACAGTTGTCTGTTGAGGGTGTTATTTTGCTGCTGTTGTTTTAAACAACCGTTTCTGCATGATGTCGGTCTCAATTAAGCAAATTTGTTGTCTTTGGAAAGTGTGGGCATGGCTAATTCAACAGTTCAGTCTCGTGGAAGTAGAATGGCTGAAATCGCTTACAGCACCTTTAAGTAGCTATACATAAATTATTTAAAAATAATCGGAAGACAATTTACCTGGATCTAAAGCTGTAAGGATCTTTAGTGTGACCTAATAATATTCAAGTTTTTAAAATAAAAATAAAAAATAATAAAAAACAGATATACAGTACATACCTAGATACCTCATTTGACTGGTTCAGATCCGTCAGATACAGGGGGTCACACTTTACGTAAGGTTCCATTTGTTAACATTAGTTAACAACATTAGTGAACATGAACTAAAAATGAACAATGCCTTTACAGCATTTATTAATCTTGGTTAAGGTTACAGTAATTTCAACATATTTCATAAATTTTTAAAATCAATTTTAAAATTAGTTAATGCACTATGAACTAAGATAAATTAACGATGAACATTTGTATTTTTATTAACTAACATTAACATAGATTAATAAATACAGTAAAAAATATATTGTTCATTGTTAATTCATGATACCTATTGTAACATCCGAGGTTGTTACCCCTCCTACCAACTACCAGAGGGAGCCCTCTCCCGAATACTAATTCTGTACCATTACTTCTTTGGTGATTTCCTGTTTGAACTATATAAATACCATGCTGTTCCATTTTGACTCTGTGAAGTGTTGCTAGTTTACCCTGCCTTACCAAGTGTTTTTCCATAGCTGATTGTTCTCTTGTTATGACCATTGCCTGTTTTCCTGGATTTACTGCCTTTGGATACCCCTTTGTTTTGTTTGCCTTGTTGGACTGTCTTTTTGGTTTATTGGATTATACAATCTGCTTAACAACTACCTCTATTTGCCTGCCAATTTGGATTGTTTGCTTGTGTACTTAAACTTCTTTCACATGGATCCTAACACCGTCTCCATGGCCAGTTCGTTACAGAATACTTCGCCTAACATGGATCCAGCGGAAGTTTCACAGCTCCAGGCCGCATTCGCGCACCAGTGTGAGGTATTAAGGGGTTACCAAGACCAGCTGAACAACCTACGAGCTGCCAATGAATGTTTGACACAATACATTCACTTACTGCCAGCTCCCCATGCTAAACCGTTAAGCTTTGCTCTACCTGATAAGTTTGATGGTTCTGCTGAAAAATGCCGGGGTTTTTTACGACAATGCAAGGTATTTTTTTCAAATCAGCCTGAATCATTTGATCAAGAATTGTTCTTTTTTGATGTCACTGCTTACCAGCAAAGCTCTCGATTGGGCCGCCGCTGTTTGGGATAAAGATACTCAAATCCAGGTTTCATTTAATTATTTCGTTCAACAAATCCAGGAAGTCTTCGAGTATCCAGCGGGCGGACAAGATACTGTATCTCTGTTCAGCTTCTTCATCTACGCCAGGGTCATCGATCAGCAGCGGATTATGCAGTTCTGTTTAGGACACTAGCGGCTCAGAGTGGGTGGAATGATGTCGCTCTGAAGACTGTTTTCCGTGAAGGGCTTAACCTGAAACTCAGGATGGAACTGACCTGCAAGGGTGAAGGTACGAATCTTTCTGAATACATAACTATGGCCATCAAGATTGATAACCTGCTTCAGAATGCATCACAGCCTCAGTTTTGCTTCACCTCGAATTCTACAGTCTGCAAATTGCATACAATCGGGTTTCCATGGAGAAACTCCAATGTCGATGCAATGAAAACCTTTGCTTTGACTGTGGTTCACCAAGTCATTTGAATGCTGCATGTCCACACAATAAATTAAGTTCCCCAGAGTCAAGGCAGCACGTCAGTACCATGAACATTATATTACCCATCTCACATAATTTTCTGTTGCCTGTAGAGATCCCCATTGGTGATCATGTAAGATGTGTTACAGCATTAGTGGATTCTGGGGCTGCAGTTAATCTCATTAATCAGGAGATTGTTCAAGAACTCAACATACCCACCATTGAATGCTTTCCTAAGATTGACATCACCACTGTTGACAACGCACCTATTGGTACTGGCCTAACACAACAGACCATTCCTATAACCAACAAGATTGCACTTTTTCATGTAGAGAATATCTCACTATATGTCATCAACTCACCCAAGCACGCTCTTATCCTGGGTCATCCCTGGCTGGCCATCCATGACCCATCGATATCCTGGAACCAAGCTGAGCTCACACATTTGTCAAGTTTCTGTCATAAACATTGTCTCCATGTTGCTATTTCCAGGCCTTGCCTTATCACCAGTATTGAGACTCCTGAATCGCAGAAGGAGACCACGATTCCCAAGGAGTATGCAGAGTTCAGTGAAGTGTTTATTAAGATTAAAGCTACACAATTTCCTCATCGTCCATGGGACTGTGCTATTGAACTTTTGTCCAATACAGCTCCACCGAGAAGCAAGGCCTATGCATTGAAACCCTCACCATGGAGAATTACATTGAGGAAGCTCTTGCCTCCAGTTGCATCCGTCCCTCCACCTCCCCAGCTGCTGCATGTTTCTTTTTCGTAGAGAAGAGGGATGGAGGTCTACGTCCCTGTATCGACTATCGAGGCCTGAACTGTCACCATAAAATATCTTTACCCATTACCACTTATCCCCTCAGCCCTTGAACAACTCTGTGAAGCCAAGATCTATACCAAACTTGATCTAAGGAGTGCTTATAACCTCGTCAGGATTCGAGAAGTGGATGAGTGGAAGACTGCTTTCATCACCACCAGGGGGCACTATGAATATTTGGTTGTGCCGTATGGACTTGCTAACGCCCCCTCAGTTTTCCAGTCCTTTATCAACGAAATATTCAGAGACCTACTGAATCATTGTGTGGTGGCCTACATTGATGACATCCTCATCTACTCACAAAACATGGAACAACATATCCAGCAGGTCAAGACAGTCTTATCACATCTCCAGGAACACCAACTATTTGTCAAGGCAGAAAAGTGAGTTCCATACATCTCATACCACTTTCCTGGGTTACAATAGCAGCCATCATGGTGTGGAGATGGATGTCTCAAAGGTAACAGCAGTCACCGAATGGCCTCGAACTTCTAAAATCAAGGAACTACAGTGGTTCCTGAGCTTTGCCAACTTCTATCGCCATTTCATTAGGAATTACAGTACCATTGCAGCACCACTCATGACGTTGCTCAAGGGAAAGCCAAGCAAGTTGCCATGGAATGATGCCACATACCAAGCCTTCATCTCCCTCAAGTCAAGCTTCACGACCGCTCCGATACTGAAACGTCCTGACCCCAATCTTCCCTTCGTCGTTGAGGTAGACGCTTCAGATTGTGGGATTGGAGCGGTCCTGTCTCAACGTCACAGAACTCCAGGCAAGCTTTACCTTTGTGACTTTTTCTCCAGGAAGTTGAACTCAGCTGAATGTAATTATGATGTGGGGAATAAATAATTACTTTCCATGTAAGCAGCACTCGAAGAATGGCATCACTGGTTAGAGGGGGCAGTCCACCCCTTCCAAGTTATCACCGATCACAAGAATCTTGAATATATCAAGGCAGCCAAGAGATTGAACCCATGTCAAGCACGATGGTCATTGTTTTTTCACCAGGTTCAATTTTACAGTCATTTACCATCCTGGCAGCAAGAACAGCTAGGCAGATGCACTATCACGCAGACATGATCCACCTCACCTCCAACCTCACCCTGGGTCCATCCTGCCACCATCTGTCATCATAGCACCGATTAGCTGGGACATCATGGAGGAGATACAATGAACACAACAGCATGAACCATCACCACCTTACTGCCCCCCTACCAAGCACCACGTACCCCAAGCTCTACATCAGAGGACTATCAAATGGGTCCACACAGGACACACTGGTATCCAAAGAACCGTTACCCTTGTACGTAATTCTTTCTGGTGGCCATCGTTGATTCATGATGTGACTAACTATGTGAAGTCTTGTCAGGTGTGTGCCCAATCCAAGACCCCCAGAGAACTGCCCACGGGGTTGCTTCAGCCACTGCCGATACCACAAAGACCATGGTCTCACCTGTCCATTGTCTTCGTCACAGACCTGCCAAACTCCCATGGATATACTACCATTCTGGTAATAATTGATCGATTTTCTAAATCATGTAGACTTGTCCCTCTCAAGGGTTTACCCACTGCCATGGAAACCGCTAATGCTTTGTTCCACCAAGTGTTAAGGATCTATGGATTACCAGAGGACATCGTGTCCGATTGAGGTCCACAGTTCACGTCCCGAGTTTGGCAGGCGTTCTGCAAACAACTGGACATTGAGTCTCACCTTTGGTTATCACCCTCAGGCCAATGGACATGTGGAATGTCTAAACCAAGAGATTGGCAGATATCTTCGGAGCTATTGTAGCCGTGAACAGGAGAAGTGGAGCGACTTCCTGCCCTGGGCCGAATATGCACAGAATTCCCTCACTCATTCCCCTACGGGTTTAACCCCCTTCCAATGCATGCTGGGCTACCAACCCCCGATGTTCCCTTGGTCAGGAGAACCGAGGTTGTTACCCCTCCTACCAACCACCAGAGGGAGCACCCTCCTGAATATTAACTCTGTACTGTTTCTTCTTTGGTGATTTCCTATTTGAATTATATAAATACCATGCTGTTCCATTTTGACTCTGCAAAGTATTGCCAGTTTACCCTGCCTTACCAAGCGTTTTTCCATTGCTGATTGTTCTCTAGTTATGACCATTGCCTGTTTTCCTGGATTTACTGACTTTGGATACCCCTTTGTTTTGTTTGCCTTGTTGGACTGTCTTTTTGGTTTATTGGATTATACCGCCTGCTTATCAACTACCACTGTTTGCCTGCCGATTTGGATTGTTTGCTTGTGTACTTTAATAAATTCCTGCACATGGATCCTAACACCGTCTTCATGGCCAGTTCGTTATACCTAATGCATTAACTTGTTAACGAATGGAACATTATTGTAAAGTGTTACCGATGGGGGGGGGGAGTTTTCAAATCTGTTTAGAAACAATGTTTATTTCTTCAGTTCCATTCAGTGGTGCTAGTGGTGTAGAAATTACACACTTCAACTTTAATATTTGTGAAATACAAGCTCATTTTATGGTAATTTAGATCTATGTAAATTATAGACAATTGCACGGCAATTATTTATCTCAGTTTATTAATAAGTTTAATAGTCCAGGTTATGGTTTATAATATTTGTGGATAGAAATTAACTATTGACTTTTTTTTTTTTTTAAATATATGATTTAATAACAAATATCTGATTTTAATAAACAAATATATTACAGATGTTTTTGGAGCTAGACTCATTTATGGTTATGACCTATACATCCCATTGCATTTATAATCACGAGTCTACCACTTTTTTTTTTAGAAGTTTCAAGCATCAGGTACTGCTCTGATTATCAACATTATTTATAGGAGTACCAATACTCTGACTTTTTCTATAATCCACAATATTGTGCAATGTTTATGGCACATCTTGTGAAAATTGGCTGGGAAAGACTCTAGACTGTTCCAGAATTATAATTCAAAGTTGTTGATGGATAGCTATTGACCTTTGAAATATGATGGACGCACCATGTACACTGATGAGCCAAAAGATTATGACCACCTGCCTAATTTGCTGTTGGTCCTCTGCGTGCCACCAAAATAGAACCGACCCGCTGAGGCATGGACTCTACAAGACCCCTGAAGGTGTCATGTGGTATCTGGCACCAAGACATTAGCAGCAGATCCTTCAAGTCCTGTAAGTTGCAAGGTGGAGCCACCGTGGATTGGACTTGTTGGTCCAGTATATTCCACAGATGCTCAATTGATTGAGATCTGGGAATTTGAAGACCAGGACAACACACTGAACTCTTCATCATGTTCCTCAAACCATTCCCGAACAATGTGTGCGCAGTGTGGCAGGACACATTATCATGCTGAAAGAGGCCACTGCCATTAGGGAAGACCATTGCCATGAAGGGGTGTACCTGGTCTGCAACCATGTTTAGGGAGGTGGCACGTGTCAAACTGATGTCCTCATGAATGGCCAGACCCAGGGTTTACCAGCAGAACAATGCCTAGAGCATCACACTCCCTCCACCGGCTTGTCGTTTTCCCACAGTGCACCCTGGTTCCATCACTTCCCCAGGTAAATAGTGCACATGTACATGGCCATCCACATGATGTAAAAGAAAATGTGACTCATCGGACCAGGCGACCTTCTTCCACTTCTCCAAGGTCCAGTTCTGACACTCGCATGCCCATACATAGCAGGGTGCAATGCACTGTGTTGTGACACATTCCTCCCGTAACCATCATTAACATTTTCTGTGACTTGTGCCACAGTAGACCTTCTGTTTCGTTTCGGACCAGAAGGGATAGCCTTCGTTGCCCCCGCACATCGATGAACCTTGGGTGCCCAACACCCTGTTGCCTGTTTGTGGTTTGTCCCTCTTCGGAACCACTGTCGGTAGGTACTCACCACTGCCGACCGGGAGCACCCCACAAGCCTTGCTGTTTCAGAGATGCTCTGACCAAGTCATCTGACCATAACAATTTGGCCCTTGTCAAAGTTGCTCAGGTCTTTACTCCTGCCCATTTTTCTTTCATTCAACATGTTGACTACGAGAACTGATTGTTCGCTTTCTATCTAATTTACCCAGACCTTAACATGTGGCCTTGTTAGAAGACGATCAACAGTATTCGCTTTACCTGTGAGTGATCATAATGTTTTTGCTCATCGGTGTATATCTATGTATATACCTGTTACCTCACATCCGAATTCCATGGCTGCATCCAAAAACTGGAAAATGCTGCCTTTGGAGGCTATATACAGACGTAGGATGAAAATAAGGTGCTTTTCAAACTGTTCTAAGAGTTCTATTCATTAAAAAAAAAAAAAAAAACACTGTTGGTAATAAGGCAGTGAGGCAGCAAGTCAGCTGCCTACGTTTTTGGATGCAGCCCATATTAAGGCAGCAAGTGGCTTGGCAACAGTAAACAGTCAACAGAAGAAACTTTATTATATGACTTTAGTATAATCTCTGTAACGCACAGCCACTCATGGCTTATTGCTTTATTTTAGCTAAACATTTATTTCACTACAAAAAAGAAGAAACATGCCATTCAGGGACTTCTGGTAACACCACTGAGTGATGACTCAAAAAACTCATCCGAAAACAAACTTTCACTAAAATCAGTCAGACTTCCCAGAGCTGCCAGAGAGAGAGAGAATGTTTGTGTTTGATTATTGTCTCAATACAATAAAAACAACAATCATGTAGTTTGCAACTGATATTTGCTGGGAAAAAAAAAAACTTGATACTGCAAAAACTATACTATTCTGAAAACAGATGAGCTTTTGTCCTTTTGTCATGCTTCTGAGAAATATAGTATGTAGATGTTTGTAGTTAGTAGACCAAAATGATAATACTGCAGCTTGAATGTGTTTTCAGAGTAAACTAACATTGCCAGTTATAAATTATTGGGATTTTTTTTTCTTTAAATCTGCTTACATGTTTTATATACAGTAGCTGTTTCTGAATAGATTCAGATAAACTAAGACCTTTCGACTACCTGGGAAGAACAGATTAAAGTGCTGGTTGGTTCTGGCCTTCAGAGAGCTCATGAAATTTTATTTTCAGACTGTTTAATTGTGTAGGTTTAATGGTTTGTCATTGCGTTGCTTTCCTGTAACTGTATGATTATTTGTTCAAACTGGTCTCTATAGCATGACGATGATTTCTTCCTTTCTTAGGCAAAGACAGCTGAAGTGGGAGAATCTCTTGAGTAAACACTCACGCCTCTTGAACAGGAAGTCATCACTTTCACATATGAAACACAACTCAACTCACTGAATTGTTTGATGTGCAGAGACTGCAAAACAAATATTTAACAATAATTTTTTAATGTACATTTAGATGTTTACAATTGTAATTCATGAAATTAATAAGTACAGTATTAATGTAATACAGTAAAAAGTAATACTTCAAAGTACATCCCAAACAATATATTTTCCATCTGAAAACCTAACAAACCTGAAAAGTGTGTTAGTGCTATCTTTCTTTACAAGAAATAACATGTGCTTTGATATTTTGTTTTATAATGCAATTGCATTTATACTTTTTCAAGTGTGGCTTATGTGTTAAAATACTTTTCAGGACCACTGTATATGTCATCATAATCAGTGTTGGGCAAGCTACTCAAAAAATTTAGCAAGTTAAGCTACAAACTACTCAACAAAAAAATTTGTTAAGTTAAGCTACACTTCAGAGAAAGTAGCAAGTTACACTACAAGCTACACGCCAAAAGTAGCTTGCTACATTTAAGCTACTTCATATTTTTTTTCAACCACAGTTGCACGGAGCATACCGTCATAGACAAAGCATCTAAAAGACTTATTCACATGATGTTTATCAAAGCCTTGGTACAGTATATTACAGTTAAGTGCAATAAGTATACACATATACAGTATGGTGCAATACGTACCGGTATGTGCATGTAAAAAAACAACATGTACATTCATATTTAGACATGCTACTTATACAAACCCACGTGCTCAACATTTAAAGTCACCATTTTTACATTTTATTTTTCATATTTATACTACTACCCCTACAAACATGTGTTCAATATGAAAAATCACTATTTTTCAGATTTAGACTACTACCTCTACAAACCCATACCCATTTAAACGTAATTTCATTTGCACATTCCTGTATAAAACTCTGCATACATACGGTATACTATTCATCTATATATTAATCTATACAATACAGAAATACAACAGCTAGACACAGAATTACAGGATATATCATCAGAGGCTGTATTTCTTGTGTGTGTGTGTGTGTGTGTGTGTGTGTGTGTGTGTGAGAGAGAGAGCACATCTAGGCAATAACAATGTGATTTCTGATGGTATCAGATGTAATACCATGGTACTTTGATATACAATTACCATATTTATGTACCATTCTGTATTTACATGGTGCTTCAAAGTACTTCAAAGAATACCATGGTACTTCGCTATATGATTACTATATTCATATAGCCTACCACTGTATTAACATGGTGCATCCAAGTAATGATACATGTCCAAAAAACATGGCATGGTACTTTTTTAAATGTTTTTTTATGTAGGCTAATACTTGTTTTGATACTCGTTTGGTTGGAAAATGTATTTACCTGCAGAAGTCGTTCAAAAGCTGCAAATGTGTTGAACTTTATAAAGACCTTCTTCATCACTGACAAACGATAGGACGCATTTGCAGATTTCGTTTCCATTGATTGTAGATCCACTGCAAGCAGTGTTTTTTAATTTTCCATGTTGTAAAATACTCTGTGAGCTTATTGACAAGTGAGAGCGTGCACAACTGATTCAGCAGCGCGTGCGCAAGCTTTATGAGGCATACAGATTGAATCGCAAACCGATTCAGACTGCTTTCCTATCATGTGTGACCAATTAATTTAAAGAACCGATTCAGATGAGTGATTAATTTGTGATCGGACATCTTTAGTTTTGATTCAAAACTGCCGATAGTAAACACCGGATACAAGGCATGATGTAGTGGTGTAGCTTTTGTCAACGCTACACCGCTACCTGGTCAAAAATATAGCTTCGCTACTGAAAACCTACTTGATTTAAAAATAAGCGAAGCTACCGTCTCGTTACTCAGAAATGTAGTTAAGCTAATAGCTTCGCTATTTGTCCATCTACTGCCCATCACTGATCATAATTTAAAACAATGTTACTATTATGAGTATATGTGTCTATTTGGTAACAAGGTAACAAGAAGAGTTAATAAACAAACCATGTGAAATCATCATGTATATGTGGAGCCAAGTAAGTATAATTTTTTAAGGATAATAATTGAAAACAGGTTGAAGGTCGGTGGTAGAAAAATCCCATAATTATATCAAGATAATTCCTCTGTGTATTATTGAATCTGGACATGGAGATGCAGTTACAGTAATCTTACCACTGGAACCTTTGCAGGAAATTAAATCCACTAGCATTTATGGTGCTGGTACTGGATAAAGTCTGCATAATTACTGCGAGTATTGTATTTTCTGTTTAACACAACACAACTGATTAAGTGTCTTTATATCATGTTAATATATTATTGGACATTTTTGTATTTCAATTTTCTTATTGAATAATTAGTCACAGAATAATATTTCTTTATTGTTTTAGTTTGACGGAATATTAGAAAACCACACTGTCCACCATCACTATCTAAAAATATCAACTTGTTTATTTGTCTCTGTTCCTGTAGGCAAATTTCCCAAAGCCTGTTAATGAAAACTGCTTTTCACAGGTGAACTTGTTTAACATGCCTATTATAGTGCCATATTATTATCTAGTGAATCAGGACACTTAATGCTGACAAAGACACAGCTTTAGGTTTCTATATGAGATTAAAGAGCTGATTCAGAAGCAGGTGAGCAGTGGGCTGGTTTCTTGTCTCGTGTGAATGTGCTGTCTCTATCCCTCCATTCAAACTATGTGTCATTGTACTCTTATCTTCTGCTTTCACCTGTAGACTCAATGCCTGTCACCAATTATTTTCATACCAGAAATTACAAAATTTTCCCATCAATTGAATTAAAGTAAGACTTTACTAATAACACTCATTGTGTCAAAGGAAATTACTTTCTAAGAAAAGATAACATAAAGCAATATTCCGGGTTCAATACAAGTGAAGCTAAGTCGACAGCATTTGAGGCATAATGTTAAATTAAATATTTAAATATATATATATACACACACACACACACTCCTGGTCAAAAGTTTTGAAACACTTACTCATTCTTTATTATAATTTTTTCTTTTTTTTCACATTTAGAATAATAGTAAAATCATCAAAACTATGGAATAACATAAATGGAACTATGGGAATTATGTTGTGATTAAAAATCCAAAATAAATCAAAACTGTGTTATATTTTAGCATCTTCAGAGTAGTCACCCTTTGCCTAGATTTTGCAGACATGTACTCTTGACATTTTCTCAACCACATTTTTGAGGTATCACCCTGGGATGCTTTTTAAACTGTATTGAAGGAGTTCCCATCTATGTTGGGCACTTATTGGCTGCTTTTCTTTATTATTTGGTCCAAGTCATAAATTTCAAAATGTTTATTTTATTTTATTTTTTTTATTAAAATTTAGCTTTATAATGAAATAAATTAATATGGTGGCACAATTATATTTTTGTCTACAAAACTAATTTCAAACATTTAAGCATACACCTTCAGATCAAAAGATTTTTAAGATCAAGAGAAACATTTCAGTCAAGTGATTCAAAACTTTTGACCGGAAGTGTGTAATATATATATATTTAAAAAAAGCAAAAATGGAAGCTACATTGAGGCACTTACAATGGAAGTGAATGGGGCACATTTTTGGAGGGTTTAAAGGCAGAAATGTAAAACTTTTAATTGTATATTTTAGCCCTTACACTAATTCTTCTGTTAAAACGTGTATTATTTGAGTTGTAAAGTTGTTTAAATAGTTTTATTGTTGTTTATGGGTTTCAGCGTTATATCGTCATGGCAACCAAGTTGTAAAATTGGATAGGCCTATAACTTTACCCAGAAAAGTTTAGTGAGCGATTTTATCACACCTAACTCATGTTAAAGGAATAGTTTACCCAGAAATGGTAATGGTAAATGTAAAAAAAATGGTTTAAAAAATTATTTTATCATTTACTCACCCTTATGCCATCCCAGATGTGTCTTTCTTCTGCTGAACACAAATTAAGATTTTTAGAAGAACTTTTGGTTCATACAATGCAAGTGAATGGGTGCCAAAAATGTTAAGCTCCAAAAATCATATAAGTCAGCATAAAAGTAATCCATATGACTAAATCAATGTCTTCAGATGCGATGTGATAGATGTGGGTGAGAAATAGATCAATATTCTAGTCCATCTTCCCTCTCAGTCTATCTCCACTTTAACTTTCACTTTCACATTCTTCTTGTGTTTTTGGTGATTCACATTCTTCATGCATACTACCTACTAGGCAGGGAGAAGAATTTCTAGCAAAAATTTACTTAAATATTTATCTGTTTCTCACACACACCTATCATGTAACTTCTGAAGATATGGATTTAACAACTTAAGGAGTCTTAAGGATTACTTTTATGCTGCCTGTATGTGCTTTTTGGAGCGTAAAAATTTTGGCGCCCATTCACTTGCATTGTAGTGACCTACAGAGCTGATATATCCTACTAAAAATTTGTGTTCTGCAGAAAATAGAAAGTCGTACACATCTGGGATGGCATGAGGGTGAGTAAATGATGAGAAAATTAAAATTTTTGGGTGAACTATCCCTTTAACCATGCATATTGTTTACATCTTGTGACTATACTTTTTAAACAGTGACTATTTTAATGTTTACGGATTGGCCCCATTCATTTCCATTGTAAGTGCCTCACTGTAAACCAGATTTCTTTTTATTTTTATTTTTTTTATAAAGTATTTTTTTAAAGGAAAAAAAAGATTTTTGCCTTTTTCAAAGTTAAAAGGACAAATCAAAATAAATGCTTGTAGCAATCAACATTACAGTATGCCAAAAATGTTTTCGATTGAGCTTAACTTGTTATGTATATATATATATATATATATATATATATATATATATATATATATATATTTCTTTATTTTAATCCACTTTTCTCCCAATTTGGAATGCCCAATTCCCACTACTTAGTAGGTCCTCGTGGTGGTGTGGTTACTCACCTCAATCCGGGTGGCAGAGGACAAGTCTCAGTTGCCTCCACTTCCGAGACCGTCAATCTGCGCATCTTACCACATGGCTCATTGTGCTTGACACCGAGGAGACTCCGCATGTGGAGGCTCATGCTACTCTCCGCGATCCACGCACAATTTACCACATGCCCCATTGAGAGCGAGAACCACTAATCGTGACCACGAGGAGGTTACCTCATGTGACTCTACCCTCCCTAGTAACCAGGCCAATTTGGTTGCTTGGGAGACCTGGCTGGAGTGACTCAGAACAACCTGGATTCGAAATCGTGACTCCAGGGGTGGTAGTCAATGTCAATACTCGCTGAGCTACCCAGGGCCCCTACATATTATATTTCTTTAGAATAGAACATTACAGTACATTGGAAATTGTTACTAGTGTGAATATATTCCATCTACTGAGACCTACTCAGATAACTTCATTCTCAATACAATGAACTAGATTTGACATTTACTAAAGAAAATGGGACTAGTGTTTGCCACTACAATGGTAGGGTGTTACTGGTTGCTGAGTTGCTATGCAGTTGAAAAGAGCCCAGTCCAAAGTGTGGTGTCTACATTATTCTGGTGTCTAGATATTGCTCGGGTCCCTCCTTCAATGCAAGTCCATTAGAATTTTTGGGCAGTTTTTTTTTTTTTCTGTCAGGCAAAAATAAGTCTGATCACTAAGAAAAGTAATAGTATGATAATCCTGACTTATCATACACATATTGAACCAATAGAAATTACATTGATGGAAGAAAACATAACTTAGACCGTTACGTTGGAAAATGTCCGACCTGTTGTTGACTACTGTAGAGTAGACTGTTCCAGCATTTAATTATATGATTAAGCAATCATTAACAGTTAGTATGCCATAGTGTAAGATATTTTTTTGTGTCTGCAATGGTGTATCAGGCTGTAAGTCAAGTCATTTTTATTTGTATAGCGCTTTTCACAACACACATCGTTTCAAAGCAGCTTTACAAAAAATTGTGCTGTGACAAAAATATGAAGCTGTACTGACTGTAGGCTAACATCACGCATTGTCTTTTGAAAGAGACCTGATAAGTGTCTTACACATGTCTGTTAAGTAACGGGTTGACAAACTGACCAGCAGTATTTGTTTACTTCACTTTTACATAAAACACTACAGTCCTGTGATGCTCATGCCTGGCAAATAAGATTGTCTGTTGGTATAATTTGTAATTATTGCTATAAATAAATTAATCGTACACAACAACAGACAACAATGTTATTTTATCTGTTAGGATTCAAATGAACAATTAATCTACTGACTACTTCCTCTCAGTAGTGCTGTGTCTCGTTTGCCTGTGTTTTGTGTTGTATTATTGTTTAGTGTCAGATTGTTCTGTCTCTTGAATGAGACCTCCCATATCGGCTGGCCTGTGTGGAATAATGATGTTCCTCTAGTCTTGTTTCATGTTCTTTGGATGAAGATTAATGCGTAAACACTTGACTCTATGTTGGGATATTCTCAATTCATCAAACTGATCTGTGCCACTTCAGCCAAATGCACATGACAAATGTTTAGTACTTTTGTGAATGTGTTATATCTCATACATATCTTGTATTCTCAGAATGTGTATTTTCTTGTATGACAATTTCTGTCAGTAAACACATTGTCAAAGTATGTGTCTTGAAGTTTACAGATTCATGGTCACTATAGATGAGGCTTTCAATTGTTCCAGTTTACTGCTGATGTCACTGATGCCAGTTGTTCTTTACAGCCTTGTTTAATTAGTATGCTTTATGAAATAATGTGTCTTAATTAAGCTCCTAATGACTGATGAAATCAAATGCAGTCTTTGCACCCAACTATATCATGTATATTTGCGCAACTGGAACGCTGTATTGACCAATCAGTTACAATTTGCAATTTATCTGTTTTATAATATGATATTTAAGCTTATTAGCTTTGTATTTCTGATGACTAACAGAAATAGTCCTGGACTATCTAGTTGTGGATGATCTGTGTAGTATCTGGTCTAATGTAGAGAGCCTTCTTTACTTATTTAATTGATTAAAGAAATATGTCTTCAAAATAGAAGATATTTTTAATATCTTTTCTTTTTATTGCAAAGAATATGATACAAAATATAAGCTTCCTTTAAGATGATGCCATGTTTTACAGAAATAACAACATTTTTTCTTTTTCTTTTTTTTTCAAAACAAAGCATTGCTGGTGTTTTCATAGAGAGGATAAATCTTATAGCCAACAGCCTGAAGAAGTCAACATGTTTTAGAAAGAAAAAAAAAATGAGAAAAATAAGTTCCAGTTGTTCATCACAATTATGTAATCTGTACTCAACTAGATTATCAAAAGAACATTTTTAGACATTTTCAAATGGAAACATTTACACATGATAAATAAAGTAGACGGTTAAAGTTTGCACAACAACAAAACATCTCTGGAAAACATTTAGCTTTTTATCACAAATTAGTCATACAAAGCCAAAGTAAATGATAAAACGCTGAATTTATCAGCAGTTTTATCAAACAAAATAGTATTACTTTCAAGTAAAATTAATGCTAATTAATAAATTAAAGAGGTTAACTCGATGGCAGCTGTAGGAATGACAATCTGACCAATAATGAGCTACAGAGGAGCCTCAGGTCAAAGGGCACTTCCTGTTCCTCCTTCTGCAGTAAGACATAGGGTGAGATCTATAGGCACAGACAGATATGGCAACTCTGACACGACACCCATGGCACTTAAGCACATACTGTAGAAGTATTACAGTTCAGGCTATACATCTTTTTGTGCTGTCAAATCAACAATTCTCCCAAACTAACTCACATTTGCCCAATACATAATGTCCATAAGAGACCCCCAAACATACAGTATATACATACAATTAAGAGAAAAATAAAAGGCAAAGGAGAGTTGTCATTTTCCACTGTCTCTATAAAAATAATATCAGAGAAAGAGGACACGGTTTATTCTCCCTATATAAATGTATAAATCCCCAAATTGAACCAACTGAGAAAACGGGTAACACATACACAGTACATACTAAAATAATTATTTTGAATATGTCCTCACAGAGGATTTCTATTTTGCTTCATTATATCTAGAAAATATAATCATAACTCCAAGCAATTTATAAAAGGCACTGTTGGGAGCCGTTCCATTCATTTCAGTATGTTTAAAAAACTCCACCGTTTTCCAACGCGATTGGCCTGGCGACGAGTCTCTTACGGTCTGGACAGTTGGGTGTAGACCAGCTGTTGCTCCCAGTGCTGTGGACTGTGCACTTGTGGTACAGACGGGATGCCCGTCGTATCAGCTATTGGGGTGTACATGGGCCTCTGGCTTGTACTCATGTAGCTGAAGGCGGGATAGAGACCAGAGCTCTGCCCTGTGCTGTGGCTGTAGTATGAGTTAGCAGGACTCTGGTGGTCTGCGTATTCGTACTGTGTGCGGGAGATGGAGGGGTACGAGGTGCTGTAGTGCTGCAGGTTGAAGGAACCGTAGGTGACGTGTTGCGGCGAACCCTGCTGCTCACTGTAGTGACTTGGACTCAACTGCTCCTTCTTTATTTGTGTTGTCTGCTGGCTTTGGCCTTGCTTGCCACCGTTGGCCATTGTGCTCAATGAGTGCTGCTGCTGTGGTTGTTTGGAGACCCAGCCGTGTGCTGGAGCCCCTCCTGCTTGACTGTTGAGACCATAGCTGCTGGGGTATGCCTGGGCGACCGCCATTCCTGTTTGTCCATGTGGAGGCAGATACTGGTCAAACTCGTTGACATCAAACGGCTCCATGTTGGAGATCACTTCGCTGCTCAGCTCGCCGATATCTACGGCTCCGAAGTCAATGCCCTCCTGCAGGGGGCGGCCTTCACGCTTTAAATCTGCTTTGCTGGATGGCAGGTCTGTTTTGGGGGTTGTGGGAGGCGTGGGGGGGCCTTGGGACTGGCCTACAAGAAAAGGGAAGAATAAAACACAGACATTAACTACCCGCTATGCATGCCATTACTGACGCAAGCAGAAAGCTAATAAAGATACAAAGTGAAATTAAGAGATAAGATTTATGAGTTTCCCTGCAGGCTCAAAATAAGCCATTATATAAAATACTAAACATGCTACTAGAAGATTTTCACTACTGACTGATTTGTAATAGAACTTATTGTTAATGTTCATGTACCTGAGTGTCCTGGGGAATGCACTTCACCCATGCTGGACGCAGGAGAGTCGGCCTGCTGCAGAGCTTTGAAGATGGCGTTGGATGAGATGTGGGTCTGCTCTCCGTCTTCAGATTCGCTTTGGCCGTTCTTTACAGATTTTCTCCGTCTGGGCTGGTACTTGTAGTCGGGGTGGTCTTTCTTGTGCTGGACCCTCAAGCGCTCAGCCTCCTCCACAAACGGACGCTTCTCTCCCTCATTCAATAATCTACAAATATCCAGAAAAAATATTAATACTCAGGGTCAGATTTGCATTCTTTACACTCCACATTTAATATATATATATATATATATCAAATGTATAGATAATTTATTTAATATGTACTTAAAACAACAACTACTATTACTGTTATAATTCTGTTACTAAACTTTGCAAGGATTACTCTATCCAGAAAGCTCAAAAATGATATTTGATATTTGATTTTATTTCCAGTGAAATTAAATATCTGACTCCAAGTTCAACATCAAGAACATTTTTACATTTATTTTTCTTTAAATAATAATAAAAAAATAAAAATAAAAATAAATTCATGCAGACTAAAGTTACCTGCAGAGTTTGCCTATTTACTATTAAACTAAACTTTAATCTACATCCAGCATCAACCTAACTTTCACATTTCTCAAAATGATCAACAATAATTTGTGTGCATTATTTATTCAGCGATTAATATTTTTTTTAATAATAAAAGCACTCAGTGTTACCTCAGAGTTTGCCAAGAGTAAATAATAAATAAATACATAAATGCATAAGGCTCTAAACTTATGCGTTTGCTTCCTAGGGTAAACAAAATAATATCAGCATTGGTCTGACTTTCTCAGCTTTCATATGCTGAATAAATAAAATACTATTAATTAAAGTAGAAACAAAGCGTGTTTACCTCCAGAGTTTCCCGAGGGTTTTGCTGAGTTCGGCGTTGTGCAGATGCGGATACTGGTCCGCCAGTTTCCTCCGCGCTGCTTGAGCCCAAACCATAAACGCGTTCATGGGTCTCTTCACGTGCGGTTTGCTCTTACTGGAGCCGTTCACGCGGACAGGCATGGGTACCAGGGTCCAATCATAGCCCTTCAGAACCTGCGACACCGCGTCCCGGATACACACGGGGAACTTGTCCTCCTCGTCCTTCTTAAACTCGCGGAGGTTCTGCTCGGGTCGGGTGTTCTCGGTGTCGGAGCCCGATCCGGACAGACACGGAGAACCGGCCGAATCCTCGGACATGCTCGGGCTGGGCGCGTCGGAGAGACTCTTGTCCTGCTCGTCGCTCATCTTCAGGTAGGAGTCTAGGAGATTCATGCAGATGAGTGAGTGAATGAAACTCTAGTTATGTAATATCCTCCGGCGGGAGTTCAGATTAGTTTCTTGCGCTCCTGCGCAAAAGATCTCCAAATGTCCAAAGATCTCCAAAATGTCTTAAGTCCCTCGGAACCGACGAGATCTGCTTGTCACGGGAAAATAAACTCATACAGGACGCAAAAATGTCACTTATATGAGGGGAAATCCCTGTGTGCTTGTAGAGATTTGGAAAAATTCTGCTCTTCCTCGCCAGATCAAATTATTTATATGTGAATGAATGGAGGCGGAGCTAAATCTGATCCTCTCTCTCTCTCTCTCTCTCTCTCTCTCTCTCTCTCTCTCTCTCTCTCTCTCTCTCTCTCTCTCTCTCTCTCTCTCTCTGCCCGGGCTCAAACCAACCAAACATCCACAACAAACATTATTAAGATGCACATAATTGCTTGAATATAAATAAAAAATGTATCTAACCTGCTGCGCACTTGATATATCTCATGTATTTACACTGTAGTCTAAACAAAATTGTCAGGTAACCTTAAATGAGAACCATGTGGTAGAATTAACTGGTTTAGTCAAAATATGATATTTATATTTATATATATAGGCAACGAAAGCAATATTTACGGGTCAGGTCGGGTTGAAATCGCTGCAGTTTCATTTTTATAGTGTAGTCTCATTAACCGTTTATGTTGTATTGTATGCGAATTCATATAATGTTTGTATTATGTTGGCTACGTTACATATATTAGCAAGTAAGTGGGTTATTGTATATTTTTTTTCAGAATGGAGTGCTCTGTGTGTTTCTGTTATTGATATAGAAATCCACCTGGTGAGGTTTCGAGTAAAAAGGCGATCTTTAAAAGTGTTTTTCGCTTGAGGTCAATTTTCAGGCTGTAATGAATGGAATTATTTTGATCTCGAAAACTTTATAATCTTTATCTAAATGTGTAAAAACCTCAATTCTACACTGCGTGAAATAGCTAGTCATCATGTATTCTTCACAACTTTTATTTTTGTGTAATCACGTGAATGTGTTCTTGTAGACAGTTCAGTGTCTGTATACCAATGCTCATGCCATGTTCGCTTTCAGTTAGGTGTTTCTCCTTGAATGAGCTGGTCCTGGATTAGTTTCGCATGTGTCCGATAGAGGGCGACATGAGTTTAGAGACTCGAGTTCAATTGAGATCTGCACACTCCATATAAATTACGGCGCAGCACACAGGCTCCACTAAACTGCGTTACTCTAAATAAAACAGATAATACTGAACATCGCAGATAATATAAATATATGTTTGTTATATATATATATATATATATATATATATATATATATATATATATATATATATATATATATATATATATATTTTTTTTTTTTTAACTCTTTTTCTGCAGGGCCCTTTGAGGCTAATATATGATCCCTGACTGTACTGTAATTTTGGTTTAATATAATTTTTATTGCTCTTTTCTTCTTTTTTTAGCATTCCCGATACTTGCATATCTGTTTATATATTGTATTACTATTGATGTATGTGATTTGTATTCTCAACGTTCTTAAAACACAATTTTTATCTATGTCACGAACTGTCTAAAATTCAGCGCTGGTTTTCTGCTGGACTACTTAAGACCATACTCTCTAATACTGAAACACTCAATGCGAATATGTATCAGAATGGGACCACCTGACTGTCCTACACATCTTACGTACATTATGTTGAAAAGCTCTCAGTACTTTTAAACTATGACTTGAAATACAACAGGACAATGGCACCAACATAGTACTTATGCACCTTTGTGGTAGTATAGCAGTAAGTGCTCAGTTATACTGTCAGCCTTGCTATGTTTATTTGTGTAAGTAATGTTGTGGAAATGTAATTTTTTGAGGGGGGGGGGGGGGGGTGGGGACGGACGGACATGGGCAGCACATGTGTTCTCCATGAGCTACCTGAAATTTAATGTGTAATAGATAACAGATGTGTGTCTGCTCCCCCCCCCCCTCATATTTTAATACAAAGAATTTTATCCACATTTTTATAATCATGGATATAAAATGGATGTACCAATTTTCTGTGTATCCAGTGCACAACTGTAGAGGCTCAGTTGTGGGTACAGTGTAAATCTTTTAAAACACACAGTGGACAACACGGTGCCCAAAAGAAATACATTTTCAAGGTTCGAGATCATGGACGGCTTGCCGGGATATCGTCCTGCTGTTAGTGGAGAGAGACCACTCAGGAGACCATGGCAGTTACAGTTGGTGAGTTGTCAGCTCTAACTTATCTTGCTAGCTAGCTAATGTTTACAAATGATATAAACTCTATATTTTTGTTAACTAGATAACATGATACCTCAGCTTGAGCTTACCTCTTGCTTATGAAATGGACGGGGTGTGAGACGCTGGCACCAGGGCAGCATGTTAAAGGCAGTTTTTGGGCAACACTGCGGGGCTATTGGCCTGATGGTAGAAATGCAGATCGATTTTTGTCTCTTGGCTCGAGGTCCGAAGCTATTGGCCCCAGCTGGCTAACACCAGGCCCTGGCAGAGCAGCAACAGTGCTTCGAGGCACTCCTCGAGGCCAAGAGGAGGACTGGGCCATCTTTTATCTCTCCTGACTCTAACTGTGAACATAAAAATGGTAATTAGCCACAATTCAGTCTCTATTCACATACACTCACTGAGCACTTTATTAGGAACACATGTACACCTAATTATTCATGTGATTATCTAATCAGCCAATCATGTCGCAGCAGTGCAATGCATAACATAATGCAGATATGGGTCAGGAGCTTCAATTAATGTTCACATCAACCAATAGAATGGGGAACAAATGTGATCTCAGTGATTTCGACCGTGGCATGATTGTTGGTGCCAGATGGACTGGTTTGAGTGTTTCTGTGACTGCTGATCTCCCAGGATTTGCCAAAAACAAAACACATCCAGTGAGTGGCAGTTCTGCAGATGGAAATGCCTTGTTGATGAGAGAGGTCAATGGAGAATGGCCAGACTGGTTCGAGCTGACAGAAAGGCTAGGGTAACTCAGATAACCACTCTGTTCAATTGTAGTGAGCAGAATAGCATATCAGAATGCACAACACTTCAAACCTTGAGGCAGATACAACAGCAGAAGACCATGTCAGGCACTTTATTAGGACCATAATGTTCCTAATAAAGTGCTCAGTGAGTATAGATTGTCAGCCAAAGGAGAGTTTTTAATAAAAAATGGGATCATCAGGCAAGTACCTAGGCACAGCAGGAGAACTGAAAAGTGTGAAGTGTAGTATAAATCAAAGGAAAGAGAAGGCTTGCACACAAATGTCCATAGAAAAAACTTTCAGTAATTTTATTAAAAGGCCAAAAAGTGCAAAGTGAAACAACATTTTCGATTTACATTGTCATCAGTGTCCAAATAACAGCAGTGCACCTGATTCCATTTATAGGTAAAGATAAAGTGCCTGTTACTCTTCTAGTTAAACATACTCAAAAATACAAATGTTCAATAAATGTCATAGACATAAATTGTGCTTTTGTATATGGTATACTAGCATTCACAGATAATAAGCAAAATACAAACATATTGTCACAGTGTGAACCCTTTTGTCGTCATCATCATCATCCGTCGTCAATGCCTTATGTTTGCAGAGACTTTTATGTTGACATTCTTAGTGGACTCTTATTTTGAAATTTATCTTTGCCTTCATCATGTCTGGTTTCCTGGTTCCTTTCCTCATTGTTTTTAGCTGTGTTTAGTTTAGCCCATTAATGTGTGTATTTATACCCTCATGTTTCTCTTGTTCCTCGTTGGTTCTTGTTTTTATGGTTGTGAGTTACAAGTTATGGAGGTTCTGGAGCTTGGCCTTTCAAGTGGGCTGGGAAGAGAGAATCCTCAGGACCATGTTCTGGTTAGGGTTGAGGGAGATGGTCCCATTGGTCTGCGACGGTCTGCCCCTTGGTGAATTCATTGCTAACATCGTGATGGCTGGTCTTATACATTCTACTCCAGCAGCCAACCCTCTTGTAATGACTTCCACGGCTCCTTCCTCCAGGCCTTCCACGGCTCCTTCCTCCAGGCCTACCACGGCCAGCGAGCCAATGCCCACGACCACCACGGCCAGCGAGCCAATGCCAACAAGCCAACGCCTGCACAGCCAACGAGCCAATGCCCACGCCCGCCATGGCTAACGAGCCAACGAGCCAACGCCCACGCCTGCCACGGCCAGGGAGCCAACGGCCACGCCCACCATGGCCAGCGAGCCAATGCCCACGCCCGCCACGGTCAGCGAGCCAATGCCAACAAGCCAACGCACGCCACGTCAAACGAGCCCATGCTCGCCACGGCCAATGAGCCAACGCCCATGCCCGCCATGGCCAACGGGCCCATGCCCACCATGACAAATGAGCCAACGCCCACCATGGCCAACAGACCAATGCCCACATCCACCACGGCCAACGAGCCAACGCCCACACCCGCCACGGCCAACGAGCCAACACCCACGCTCGCCACGGCAAATGAGCCAACGCCCACACCCGCCACGGCCAGCGAGCCAAAGCTTACGCCCGCCACGGCTAACAGGCCAATGCTCATGGCCAATGATCACACCCGCCACAGCCAACGGACCAATGCCCACGCCATGGCTGCCTGCCATGACCAACAAGCCAACGGCCACGCCCACACCCGCCACGGCCAACGAGCCAACGCCCGCGGCCAACGAGCCAACGCCCACACCCACCACAGCCAACGGGCCAATGCCCATGCCATGGCTGCCCGCCATGACCAACGAGCCAACGGCCATGCCCACGCCTGCCACGGCCAACGAGCCAATGCCCACGGCCAATGGGCCAATGCCCATGCCCGCCACAGCCAACGGGCCAAAGCCCACTCCCGCCACGGCCAACGAGCCAACGCCCATGCCCGCCACGGCCAGCGAGCCAACGCCCGCGCCCGCCACGGCCAGCGAGCCAACGGCCACACCCGCCACGGCTAACAGGCCACCGCCAACGCCCATCACAGCCTACGGGCCACCACGGAGGTCGTTCCCCTATCACTGCCAGTGTCCACGACCATGGAGGTCGTTCCCCTATCACTGCCCATGCTTACGACCACGGAGGCCCTGTCACTGCCAGCACTCCTGACCATGGCGACTCCGCCCTCCCTCAGGGTCTTCCACGACTCCTCCAACGATCACGTCTGCTTCTCCTGAGACTCCTCCAAGGACTCCTCCCACTCCATTTGGGACTCCAATCCCTGCCCGCTCCACCTACGGCTCCTCCTCCTGAACCTCAATTCCCTGATTCCCCTGCGGCTCTGCCCGCTCCACCTCCGGAGACTCAACTGCCCGTACCAACTGTGGCTCTGCCTCCTGACCCTGTTCTGGCCCTCTGGCCACCTCCCAGGCCTCCTGACCCTGTCCTGGCCCTGTGGCCACCTCCCAGGTCTCCCGACCTAGTCCTTGCCCTGTGGCCGCTTCCCAGGCCTCCTGGCTCAGTCTCTGCCCTGTGGCCGCCTCCCAGGCCTCCTGACCCAGTCCCTGCCCTGTGGTCACCTCCCTAGCACCTTCACCTTGTGAAATACATACTGGAAACTTAATAAAGAATGACCCCATCATTTTGCTTTTTCAATATAACTAATATAACATTAACCTTGTCCCTGACAACCATGTCACTCATGTCTGTTTGCTGTTAGCCAGCTATAGTTTGCCAGTGCAGTCAGTAATGATTGAAAGGTAAACATCAGAGCATCTTTTTGCAGCTCAGCAGACAATGGTGTGGTGGTGGATTGTGTCTGATGAGTGTTGATTTCATGCTATGTTGTTACCTAGTTGGTGAGACACAATGCTGGAAAGTAAAATAAACAACATCCGTCTTTTACTCTCCGTGACAACGAGCTTATAGCTAACTAGCTAATCATGTAGCTACTTTCATTGTTGTCAGCTGAGTGGAAGCTAATGAGTAAACATGTATTCACCAAACTGTTTTGTTCAGGATTCACAGTTTGGTACCCCCTTCAACTGAACAATTCCAGTCGTTGCATTTATAAAATGTAATATTTAGAAGTCTGGTTTTCCACTGTTGAAAGTTTCCCCTGAACTTTTTATTTATTCTTTATTTTAATGGTCAGCAATTGACTTATACTAAACATACAGTACTGATGTTTATTAAGCTATTTATTGTATTTTTATTTATTCTTTATTTTCTCAGTGTTCATTTCTAGAATTTTTTGACAATGTATAATAATAATGTCAAGTATTCTTTGCTAAAAATATTTAAGAAAGCAGCCTTCTGAGTACCTTCGCATAGTCATATCGGTGCAAAATCGGTGAAAAATCCACATAGAAAAGGTCTGTTTTCATTCCGGTTCAAAAATAAAATATATCGGACACCATATCGGTAATCGGTGAATTTTCCCTCTCTAAAATCGGTATCGGTCTAAAAAATCCCATATCGGTCAGGCTCTAGTGTCTAGTTTAGCCCATTAATCCGTGTGTATTTATGCCCTCATGTTTCTCTTGTTCCTCGTTGATTCTTGTTTGTATGGTAGTGAGTTACAACTTATGTTATTTCTCCAGCCTACTGCTGTTACGTTTGGTTTCCTTTATCTCAAGTGTTTTATTTTTCATCTTTATTTCTTCATCTTCTGAGTAACATCAATAAAATAATTCTGCATTTGGATCCACACTCTCTCGTCTCATCCTTTCCATCAACGTTACACATACACTACCGTTCAAAAGTTTAGGGTCACTTACTCATTCTTTATATATATATATATATATATATATATATATATATATATATATATATATATATATAAAATTTCACATTTTAGAATAATAGTAAAGTCATCACAACTATGGAATAATAGAAATGGAAATATGGGAATTATGTGACTAAAACAAATCCAAAATAAATCAAAACTGTTATATTTTAGCATCTTCAAAGTGGCCACACTTTGCCTAGATTTTGCAGAAAGTTACTCTTGGCATTTTCTCAACCAACTTCTTGAGGTATCACACTGGGATGCTTTTTAAACAGTATTGAAGGAGTTTCCATCTATATGTTGGGCACTTAGTGGCTGCTTTTCTTAATTATTCGGTCAAGTCATCCATTTAAAAAAAAAAAATATATATATTTTTTTATTTTTTATTTTTTTCATAAAATTGTAGTTTTGTAATTAAATAAATTAATATGTTGGCACACTTATATTTTTTGTCTACAAATCTAATTTCAAAATTTAAGCATACGCCTTCAGATCAAAAGGTTTTTAAGATCATGAGAAACATTTCAGGCAAGTGACCCCAAACTTTTGAAATGTAGTGTATATACATAATATATGCATACATATCAAAAGATATAATCAAGAGAGGAGAACAATCAAACACTAAAAGCAGGTTTCCAATTAAATACATTATATCAGTACATATATGTGAAATATTTATAGTCCACAGAAACATTATAATATGCACATAAAATAGTAAAGATAACATTTTATATCATTTATACATAATTCTTCAGCAAACATGTAATCAAGGGGAAAATCTAAAAAACCTAAATAAATATGCAAGTAATATACATAATTAAAAGTTATGGGCCTAATGACATATGATCATATGATATACAAAATATCAGCCACATATAATGTCAAAAGTAATTTGTACATACTGTATTTCCATTTGCAAATGTACCATGATTAGAAAAATACATATATACAAACAAAAACTAACCATTGTCACACTATAGGAAACTACTAAGGAACAAATCTTTATTTATCCCTTGGGGATATAAAGAATTGAAATTAAAAAACATATTGGAATTAGTTTGTCACACCTACCAATGACTTGGACCAATGGCAGTAAAAAGGTGTTTAGCAGCCGGTACAAAGTTTGCGCCAGTGAGCTGTTATGAACCAAAGAAAGAACTCAAAAACATTTCGTTTTGGGTAGACTTAGTTTGAAATGATGTCACACCCGTTTTTTCTTCGATTTCGGATGAAGTAGGTCTATACTTTTAGCAACCCCTTCTCACCACCACATAGCAACACCCTAAAACCCACTCGGAACATAATAGCAACTGCATAGCATATTATTATAAGCATATTATTATTATTATTATTTGTTGAAGTAGTTGTAATATCCTTTTTTTTTTTTCTTCTTTTTTTTTGTGCAAAAATCTTATAGACTTCATTGTACATTCTGTGCAAAATGCAGGAGAAATTGTTTCAGTTCTCAGCACATCTTTCATTCATGATAGTTTAGTGGTTCAGTTTGACACAGGTATGAGAGGTGTTGGCTGGGTTCTGTGGTATCAGCTACAGGAACTGATGCAATGTGTCTCTCTCTGTATTCTGCTATGAGCTGTGGAGCAGCATGCTACATAAACTGCAGTGCTGGGAAACTTCTCAGCTTTATTTCAAGCCCCAGTGTTAAAAACCAGGATACAAACAGTGAGAGTCAACTGCTAAATCATGTTTCCCTCTCTCGCTCATGCTCACCGATACTGCAGCTGACAGCTGAGTGCTTTGCCTAGTGTGTGCGTTTGTAAGGGTGAGCATTCATGCTTGTGTGTTTATTGTTTGTTGAAGTACCTTCATCACGGTTGGCTCAGATGTTTGCATGAAATGTTTGTGGACCACATTCTAAGTGATGTTTTCAAACAATAACAGACTTAAATAGCTTAACATGTGGTCATATATTTGCCCCACATTTATAAAGCTGTCATTGCTAGTGTACTAGCCAGGTTACGACAATCCAAATATTAAGAAAGATGAACAGAACTTGATTTTTAGAATTTCTGAAGAAAATGTGAGTGATGCTTGCCCATGCAAAACTCACCACCACAGTGCTAGGATGTTGTAAATGGTTGCTAGGGCATTGGTATGCAGTTGCAAAGATGTTTTGAGTATTATTATTGTGTTGCTGGGTGCTAACTACGGCATTGCGAGGGTGTTCTGGGTGGTTGCTAGGGCGTTGCTATGGCTACTCTTAAAAGTAGCAACAATTAACTAACTACACTGAAGCTATTTAAATAAGAAAATAATTTTAGATATATAACAACTGGATAATATAATGGAATTCTGCAATCAGAGGTTCACACAAATAACCATGTTTACTACAGTCATTGTTACTATATACTATATATATTACTATAGTAAAAGCATGCTTCAAAAATGTTGACTTTCTAAATACTGAAATTTTCAATTCACTTCCGTTCAGCATGGGTCTAGTTGTGGTAACGACGGCCCTGCCAGTGACGATAACACTACAGACAAATTCTCTTAAAAGACTTTCCTAAAATGGTGTCAGTAGCAATGGCATCTATATACCTATTGGGTTTTGCGTTTTTGCACACTTGTTAGACCTTGCACTAATGCTTGACCTGAGAAACAAAATGAAAAAATAAATAAATAAATAAACACATAAACAACTGTAAATGTAACTGTAAGTGGTGTACCAGAAAAAGGGGACAAGGGATTTTTCAGGCAGTTAACAAATTCAAATATATTTTCTAATAAAATTTGTAAAACTGTCACGTCCTGCCACCTTGGTCTTGGTTTATCATGTTGTGGCGGGATCGTGGCCGTCTCCTCTCCCTGATTGTCCAGTGCTGTCTCTGTTTGTTTTGCCTTGTTCTATGTTGTGTCAGGGTTCGGCCACTTCTGTTGGTAGTGTTTATTATTGGGTGGTCAAGCTCTGACACGTTTCATGTCTTATTTGTGGCTGGGTGTGCATTGCATTGTTTGTTTACCTTGCAGTGGGCACTCAGGTTTTGTGAGAGATTTTGTTTGTTTGTTTTTTTTTTATCAAACTTGGCGTAACTGCCTCCTGCGTTTGGGTCCTTACTTACAAAGTGTGACAAAAACAATATGGTCAAACCATTTTATTTAATATATGGTAGGGTTATAAAATGATACCTTTTAAATGGGGTTTCTTGACTATTTTAAATCTTTTCCATGACTGAAAATTCAAGAGACATTTTTGTAACCAGATTTAGATAAGCCGGGTCATCAAAATCTGGTGACAAACATGTTTCTTGAATTTTCAGTTATGGTGAAGATTTAAAATGGTCAAGAAACCCCATTTTAAAGTGTGTGTTTGTTTTTTTTTTAAACTATATTACTGTAGTAAAAACCATGGTTTCTGCCACAAAAACATGGTTACTACAGTATTTCTATTGTATGGTAAATCATGGTTAAGCCTGTAAGGGTTAAAAAAAATAGGGTGACAACATTAAATTGAACATAAATTTATGCATAATATACACTAATAAAACTAGAAAACACCCTTTTTTATATAACTAAATCAAAATACTGTGTAGTAATAAACCGCAGTAATTACTAAATATTTCGCTTCAAGTAGGCAAAGTCCCATTAATGCTGCGCATGTGCGCAAGTAAATCAGTGAACCATTTATGTGAACTAGTTCATTTATATGAACTGTCTGAAAGAACTGACTCACTAAAATGAGTTCCCAACACTAAATATATGGGAATTGTTTATTTTAACTGGTTCATTTACATGAACTGTCAGAAAGAACCGATTCACCTACATGATTTGGTTTTTCCAGCCCTACATGAGAGAGAGAGGACAGTTAAGGTGAGTGTTTCTGATCACTCTCTTGGGTCCATTGCTGCTTACAATACAATGTGACAAATGTAGTGTTTTGTGACGCTATAGTGCTACTCGCTGGAAAATTTATCTTTCTTGAAAGAAACTATTGTGGCAACAGCTGGGAAAAAACCACGGTAAAACACCATAATTTGAAGTTCACTGCCATTTATATTATTAAATTATATACCAGCTTTCTGGAATTACAAAAATCAGTTTTCAGTCCATCTGTTTTATTTTTATTTTTATTTTTTATCTGTATCGTTAAACACTGTAGTAACAATAGAAGGCCACATAATGACTTAAAATTCATCAAGAGTGGCACTTCTAGGAGCAATAATTAATACACACGTGGAGACAGTAGTTTACCTTAAAAGTACATGTATTCTCTTGTTAAACATTATATACATTTTTACAGTTAATTATACAATAAAATCATACTTTTACATCTAAAAACATATTTTAAAAACAATGTTTTTTTTTACTGTAGCCTTTTAACATTAGCCCCATTCATACATGCAACAAGATAAATTACAGAAAAAATTGTTGGGCTGCATTTACTGGTAAATGTACCAAATGTGCTGTTCACACATGAAACTACTTTCCATCTTTTTTCATTCAGACATCAGTACCAAATGCCATTCAACTATGTGACGTTGTTTGCCAGAAATGACCTCAACACGGCTTTGTTGTGGGCTTTTGGTTTGAAAACGTGGTGGGGTATGATTTTGTAGTTGAACATATGCGGTCAGTAATGTTGGTGTTTTTTCAGTTTTTTGGCAAATGTTTTCATTTATGCACTTGTTCGAGACACAACGACACTGTATGCGACGACTTCAAATAAAACCGTCGAACTACAGAGAACAAAATGCTATCGCTACCATCCGAAGGCAGAGACACTATCTGAGGCTGAAAAGCACAGTAGCATGTACGTACATCTCTACGCAGAGGTCTGCGCGAAGAATGTGGGTTCATCAGAGATTACATGGGAAATCGCTAACTGTTACTTTCAGCTGTCGGGAAATGTATTCATCTGCTCGGATGAAGAGAAGCACTCTAGTTTCACTATCTGACCAGTTTGTTGACAGTTTGTTTTTCTTACTTCCGAGTCACCGGTGTTAAATGGTGCAGAGTAATTGCTTCCGTCGGAACGTTCTTATGTCAGCGTGCCCTAACCTTGTACGAACTCAAACCAGAAATCTTCTAGCTCTTGTTCACACATATCATCAATAAGGAAATTTATTGGTAATGATACAACTACACATTAAGGAAAATTGCAAGAATTTCACCAGTATTGTCAAAAGGGTCGTGTTCACACATGACCTCTAAACTGGCACTAAGTGAAACTGTGTTGCTTTCATTTGAATGAAGTAAATTGAACGAGCAGCAAAAATCCATTTTACTTTGGAGTTTATAAAACCCCAGATTCATTTTGACATTAAAAATAATTTTTTGATTTTCTTTAAAACATAACTTTATATGTAAAATCTTTTTATTTTAATCAGCAATATTTGCAGAAAACTGTAAATTTTGTGTAAATAAATTTATTTTTAGGGGAATTTAACACATTTAAAAAAACTGAAATTAATGTGAAATTATACTCTATTCTCTGTAAAAATACATTCTTTTGCACACTTAAATCTTGTTTCACTAACATTTTTACAGACATATCAGGTTCAAATTATATTTGCATATATGAAAATCATGACATTTACCTTCATTTAAAGGAGAATGCCTGCTTTTTCAGCAACACATATAATCAGTTAAGTAACAAGGAAAATGTAAATCTGGTGTGAATATATGTATTTTAGGGGAATTTAAAAAATGTGCAATGAATGTTAAATTATACTGTGTTGTCTCTGAATTTTTTGTCATTTTTTTTTTTTTTTTTTTTGCAGTGCACTGATAATGCCTTTCTTTAGCTGTACACCTACGGGACTGCACAGCTAACTCTAGGTAAGACCATCTGTGTTGGATTAGGGCTCTTCCGACAGGTTCTAGACTCTTTTAATTGCTGAAATGTGTTTGCCACTGGTCACACTCCAGCTGTGTTGCTTCTGTGGACAGCACTGATTAAAGAACACCTTCTAGGAAAACAGTGAAAAAAGGTTTATTTGACTTCTACCTAGTCGAGGCCCAGTGAAGAATCAGAGGAATTCCCTGCTGTGTAGAAAAAGAGAGTGAGAACATGGGAGGAACGGAAAGATAAGCAAGTCTGTGGCCTAGACTTGTGAAAAATGACTTTACATCTGTCTGCTACTTTCCCTCAGAAGTGCCAGCTTCTAGAATACTGCCAGGGTGTATACACCTGGAGGACTAACTCAACAATGACAACCGGTATGGGGCTGCTCCAATGTAACAGCCTCCAGTCCAATGATCAGGAAACCCAGCCCAGAGTTCGGGCACGTTGTCAGAACACCGCCCCATACTGACGGCTGTTTGAACAGGCAGATCAGAGCGCAGCGACACGGGTGAGTGTTGACACATAGCATTTTGGAGAAGCTAACATTTGAAACAGAGTTATCACAGGCCTGACGCCTTCAGAAGGCAAGACCCAATTATCCCACAATGTTTTTTAACATGTCACTGCTAGCCCCCGCCATATTCACCAAAATGTCTCACTCTGTCATAACTCTTTGTTGTTCTGAAAATCTCATTAGCTAAAACTCCTCTCCAGCCTAAGACAACTGGAAACATTTACAATCATATGATATACTGTACAAACATCACTGTCACCATGGTAGGGTGTTGTGAGTGGTTGCTAGGGTGTTGTTATATGGTTGCTAGGATTTTCTGGTTGCTAGGCGGTTGCTTACTGGCCCAAGTCAAAAGAGCCCATCTCCCAAATTATATCTGGTATTCTGATCTGGTTCGTGTCTTTCCTTCAATACAAGGGCGGATCTAGAAATGTTTTATGGGGTGGCATGCAGACTATGATGGGTGGCAACACCAAAGCAAGCGCCAATGCATAGTTCTTATGGATAAAGGCACCATGCTTCATTGCAACATGTACTATTTCATTCATTTGGGTCACTATCAAATTACAAATGTCCATGAATTTGTGATGCAGCTGCATTTCCACAGGAGCCACAGAGTAACCATTGTGCTACTGATTTGCCAACATAAAAAATATATACTGTATATATTTTTTGTATAATAAAAAATAAGTAAATGTTTATCACCAGAGCACGAAGACATTGTCTATTAAACACATCAATAAATCCTAAATGTTCCTTAGCTTGACATTTAGAACTGGCAATCTGGACTAAACATCATCAGCTTATGTAGGCCAATTTTTTTTTATTTTGTTAAGTGTACCCATGGATGAAAAATGCATGCATATCCCATGTTATTCTGCTAATAAAGTCTTGTAGGTCTATCACCTTTGTAACATCTGGAATAAACCATTTAAAAGTAAAGATTAACGCAAAATTAGGCCTAAATAAAAATAAAAACTTTATGGAAAATTGTACTGTGGGGGCAGTGCTGTGAAACTCATGAATATTAATTATGTTATGCTCAGTATAAGATTCTTTTAAATGACCTGTTTCGATCAACAGTCATTTTTAATGACTGATTCAAGCACTTAAATATTTCACATAAAATGGTCATTTAATTTCTACATTGGCCACTATCAGTCTTGGGATTTTGTTAGTCAGTAGATGAATACGTATGAATGAACGAATGAACATTACATTTATATAGTGCTTTTCTGACACTACACTCAAAGCACTTTACACAGTGAACAGGAGACTTTCCTCAACCACCACCAGTGTGCAGCATCCACCTGGATGATGCGACGGCAGCCATTATGCTCACCACACACCAGCTACTGGTGGAGAGAGTAGAGTTATAGAGCCAATTAATGGATGGGGATTATTAGGAGGCCATGATTGAGAAGGGCCAATGGTGGGAAGACCATGCAGACCAGCACTTTGATTAATTTAACTTTGTTGACTGATTGATCTAGTGGTAACTTTTTGCCTTTAGTTTTTAGAGGTTTTGGATTCTAATTTGCCCAAATATAACTTTTTATTTTAATAAACCAAGATTGAATCTGTATGTCAGTGGATGGGTGTTACACTTTAAGAATAAAATGCAATAAAAGATACGGGGAGGCGAGAGTAGTGGAAACCCAGGCACATTTATTGACAGTTCTGTTTATGACAAAACAGCAAACCCTACAGACAGGTTCAGATAGCAACAACTACAAACTGTCCACACCAGCAGTAGGAAGAGAAAAGAGAAGAAGACAACACACACTCTACATACACACAAACAATACGGCAGAGAAGGTCATCACAATGGGGGACACGGAAAAGAGCGAGAGCTGCGGAAAAACTGCTGACACTAAACGACACCGATAGCAGCCGCAACGAACACTTATCATAACATTCAAAATAATACATTTCAGCGCTGGATCTCCAGTCAAAACACACAGAGATTAAATAGAAACTCCTACTCAAGAACTGAGTAGAATATTGGAGATGTTTCATCTGAGTTACTTGACGAAAGTTATTTCAAAAAGTGGTGAGGACACGTCTCACCCGTCTCAAACCATAACTGACAGCAATGTATCTAATAATCATTGAATATTTGAAAACAACTGAGAAAATCATCTTTTACCTCTTTTTTTTCCCACGTATTTGTCCATGTGGTCATTGTTGTTGAGGAAAAAGGCTCATCAACCTGTGAGAGCCCAAACACTGTAAGTGTAGGTATGCAATAGTAGGTATGCGATTGGTCGATGCTGTAATAAATCACGCTATGGGTCTGTAGTCATTTGTGCGTTCAGTGAGAGTTGAGGCAGTTTGACATGAATAAACCCCTACACAATGTCAACATCAACTATAATATACTTACATTTATATTTAATACATTTGGATACTTATGCTGGGGTGGCAGATGCATGGGCAAAGCTTATTTTTTAGGGTGGGATCTTCTAGACCGTGCCCAGGGTTGGGGAGTAACAAAATACATGTAATGGGATTACGTATTTAAAATACAAAATATAAGTAATTGTATTCCACTACAGTTATAATTTAAATCATTGGTAATTAGAATACAGTTACATTCAAAAAGTATTTTGATTACTGAAGAGATTACTTTACAATATATTGTCATTTGTTTAATTTAATATTTAGTCCTTTCAGATGGAAAACATTTATACATATAAATGATGCGATCCAAAGTGTATTTGGACAGCAGTGAAACACTTTCTTATTATGTGTTACATTCATACGAGCAGACAGAGAAGTAAGTTTGAAGTAAGTTTGGAGCAGAAGAAATAGAAATAAACCATGTGTAAATTGTCAGCTTTACGCTAAGCTAAAATTATATTTCTAGCCATTTTACATGCATGTTACCAGACACAATCATATTTTTTTTTTATCAAGAAAATTCGCGTTGGATCGTAATTACTTTTTTTCTAGTAAAACCTTTGATATTAGGGCAAAAATCATATTCTTGATAATTTTTTTTATTGTTTTCCTGTAAAAATACTTAAAACAAGATCAGTTAGATTTATCTTGTTTTAGAAACAACACTGCGTAAGATATTTAGGTTTTTCAGAGAATGTATTTTTAAAATGTGTATTTTCTTACTGTACTGGCAGAATTTTTATAGTCAAAACAAGTTAAAAAAAATCTACCAGTGCTGAAGAAGTAATCCAAAGTATGTAGAATACGTTACTGACCTTGAGTAATGTAACGGAATACGTTACAAATTACATTTTACAGCATGTATTCTGTAATCTGTAGTGGAATACATTTCAAAAGTAACTCTCCCAACCCTGCCCATGCCACCCTTATGGCCATGCCCGTTTCATTTTAAATCTATGGGATTTTATCACCCGCTCTTGTCTGTAGCAAAGATGGTGCACCAAAACACCCATGAAAGGTTAAGGGTATGTTCAAATCACTATCCCTAAATATGAAATAAATAGTGATGCATGCCTTAAAACAACTAACACCACAAATAATGCCACAAAAAAAGCTACATATTTCAGCTTCTTTATCAAAGCTTATAAAATATAATTGTGTGCTACATAGTTTAATCATTTAAACATGTAATTCCATAAATCAAAACAAGAGTAATTTCCCTTGGAAGAGACCTGGTAACTGAACATTTTCTACCCAAACAGCTAGTTATAAAATCATAAAGCAGAATTTTATTGGCCTTCACCTGTACAAAATATAATTGCTGTCGCACAGTTTCTTTTGTATCATACTAAGCTCTTGCCTTTGTTTGAAGATGTGGCCAATATCTCTTTCTTATCAGCTTCTGGTTTCTAGTAAAGTGAAACACCTTGTGGACTCACTGATAGGGTATCAGCAGAAAAGGAAATGCACGAGGGACCAACCAAACTAGATAAAGGCTTATCATTGGATGACTGCCAACTGTAGGGGAGGAACATTGTCATGCCAAACACACACTTACCCGACAGATGTGCAGGAATTTCTGTAGCTTCAAACTCTTATGCGCTTATGCTTTCACTATGACAAAAAAAAAAAAAAAACAACAACAACAACAAAAAAAAACATTATGGCTTACCATTTGAGGTTTTGTACATGACACATGAAAGCATTCCAGTTTGAATTTCTGTTTCATCTCTAACACTATAACCATAATCTGCCTCTCTCTAAACTGGACTGGTCAATGGAACTACATTACTAGGGGAAAATGTATCTTAAACCTGTAACTTAAATGTCTGTTATCATGAAAGGCATGCTGTCCACAAAATAATTTTTTGTAATTCCATTTCGTGATTCATATTTACACTTGGTCACTTCATGCATTTTTGCTGATTGGGTTGCTATCTGATCATGAAAAGATCAAGTATAAATCCCCTTTAAAACATTCCAGACAAAACTCGTTCAAGCGTGAATGCATCTGGCTGTTCAGGCCACATATGTAAACTTTACAAAACATAACAGTTGTTACCGAGTATTTGCATTGGGCTCAGTTTGCGCAATAAATGATAACAAAGTAAGAAACGGATGCACGTTGTAGGGGAGACATACTGTAACTTTTTTCTTCATTAATTTGATGCAGATTGCTAATGAAACTGAAACTAAACACTGCTAATAAGTGCAGCTGCATAGACATATCTGAATTACGACAAGCACCAAGGGGAAAATTCACAGCGCGCACACATACAGTACATATGCCCGAGCGCGGGGCAAATTCACTTAGAATTAAATAATAAATCACATCTTTTAAATTCCCTGCCCGACATTAGCATAATCATGGAACTGAACTGTTTTATTTGCATATAGGAATTGAAGATCAGATTTATATCTATTTGGTGGAGATACACTGATGTGGCCGAGTGTAAATAAAATTAGCTCATTCAGTCGGATAGGAATCTGATCAGTAAAATGCCCCCATTATGTCACAAAATGCATTTCGTAAAGGAAAGTAGTCTGAATTATGAAATGATTTTTTCACATTCCATTTTGTGATGAAGGCAACTCCTTTTGTTGACGAAATGCATTTTGTGACATGATGAATCAATGAATGGAATTTACGAAAAACACTTTGTGGATGACACGCATTTTGTGATCCAGAAAACCTCTTTTGTGGATAAAATAAATATCTTAATTTTAATATTACTTTTCTGCTTTGCCATTTAGAGGTGGGCTTATCTGAAAGTAATTGATCTTATCACACTAGTCTCATGTTAACCTTCCAGTGCAATTGCCCAGTAGACTGAGGAATGAATCAAAATTATTTTCTGTGGTTTCCATCAGCATGCCAAAGATACTGTCCATGTATCTTAAAGGAATAGTTCACCCAAAAATGAAATTTTGCTTATAATTTACTCACCCTCAGACCATCCAAGATGTATCTGAGTTTCTTTCTTCATCAAAACAGAATTTAAGACTTTTAGGATTTCATTTCAGGCCTCCTCCTCTAAACAATGCAAGTGAATGTACTCCATTTTTTGATGGCCCAAAATGCATATTTAGGGTGCATCAAAATAATCCACACGAATCCAGTCGACAAATAAAGTTCTTCTGAACCCAAATGATTGATTATTTTGAGACACAAAACAATACTTATATACTTTTTAACTACAAATGTTCGCTTCCCTACATCTCTGTGACGTGCACTCATTAGAGAGATGACGTAAGCTCGTTGGTAAGGTCACGCGTCACGTGGAGGAGGAGGCAGGAAGCGCATCATTGTTTACATTGTTTTTTTATTATTATTATTTGGGGGAAAAAAATGATTTTTTTTATTTTATATTGTTTTGAAGTTGTTTTGGACTGTTTTGGTTTGTGAACGGCGCTTGGTCTGTGCTCTGCTGCAAGTTTCTATTGTAAACAATGACGCACTTCCTGCCTCCTCCTCCACCTGACTTGTGACCTTACGAGAGCTTACATCATCCCTCTCATGAGAGCACGTCACAGAGATGTACGGAAGTGAACAGTTGTAGTTAAAAAGTATATAAGTATTGTTTTGTTTCTCAAAATAATAAATCGTTTGTGTTCAGAAGAACTTTATTTGTTGACTGGAGTCAAAGAGTGGATTATTTTGATGCACCCTAAATATGCATTTTGGGCCATCAAAAAATGGAGTACATTCACTTGCATTGTTTAGAGGAGGAGGCCTGAAATGAAATCCTAAAAGTCTTAAATTCTGTTTTGATGAAGAAAGAAACTCAGATACATCTTGGATGGCCCGAGGGTGAGTAAATTATCAGCAAATTTTCATTTTTGGGTGAACTATTCCTTTAAGTTGAATTGAACCCAGAACACTTCTTGTGTGCTTAAACTTAAAATGACTAAACTTAAGTGATGTTTCTCTCTTAAGCCGTGAGCTGGACAAGAAAAAAAGTGCAAAAAAAAAAAAAAAAAAAAAAAAAAAACCTGTTCTGGTTTACAGTAATGCTTTTCACCTCCTTTTCAAATATTTGCTGTCACCTCAAATGTGCTGTTTACCTTCTCTGTGTTGTTGACTGAATTTAATCACTTCATTAATCTTTCCCAGAGTGCATGCTGTTGGTCTTCAGGTAAAAAGCTACTTTATTTTCCAGTGGTAGCAGGCTGTGATGGTGGTTATGTCATTTTAATGAAGCATTGACATAATTAGCACTATCTTTCACGTTCTGGTTTGTGTTCAGCTGTGTTGTGTTCTGTTTTTAATAACGCTGTGGCGGACCTTTTTTAGATTTTTTTTAGATGTATTTTTTAGATGTATTCTGTTGCTCTTGTGCACTCTCATGAATGAGCACATGAGAGCAACATTCTGTGAATATTTTCACTAAATAATGAATTAGATTTCTGTTTGTTTCTCACCAAACCTTATCCTCTGCCTTCAGAACAAGACATGAATTGCATACAATAATTTATTTGACTTCTGAACTATACATTTGCATCCATTTTGAGGCTTGAAGAGGTGTTCACCTTAAACTGCCATTGTATGACATCACTGAGCACAATTTATTTTCCAAATTTCTTTCATTGTGTTAAGAAAAAGAAAGAAAGTCACAAGGGTATATAACTACACGGGGGTGAGTAAATATTCACTAAAATTTCATTTTTGGGTGAACTATCCCTTTAAGCCATTGAGGTGGGACACAACTCGACAATGGTCGTGTATGGTATTGAAAGGGTGTTACTAGGTTATTAGGTGTTGCTAGGTAAAATCACACAACTCTGATCTCTGCACCACTCATTTACTATATATTTGTTCTCATGAGTTCTCTCTTAGTTTAGCATGCTGTGGTTAGGTATTGGCATGAAACATATAACTTTTGTATGATGTTTTTGTCTCTAGACAGGAAAAGACATTGAAATTGTTGTCCAACTTGTTCTATTAGTCTGCTGAAATATAATTACTAGATAACAGCAGGAACAATTTCAACAAAGTCTGGGGTAAAAACTTCCAGATAAGTAGCTGTCTGGCATATAAGTGTAAAGGCGTATGACTCATTCAGACATCTACTCTGTGTGTGTTTGAGTTTGTGCTTGGTTGAAGTTACTGACACAAATTGAGGTTTGCACCCAGTTCTCACTGGTTGAGTCCGGGTCGACAAACCACTGTGACTCACAGGTTTATCAGAGTGCTTCTAGCCGAGCCGCTGGGTTGTGGGCCTGTAATTAAACTTCTAGAGTTCCCATTCACCTCCACACAGGTGCATTCACACACCTGCACCTCCTGCTTCGCCTCACCTCCCCACAGACCAACTGTGAGCACTCATAATACCAACCTATTGTGCTGCAATGCTATTGGGGCTATATGTTTTACTGCAACTAAAGGATGTAGCTTTGGGTAAAGGTTGAAACACACTAGATTGACAAAAGTTTGTCATGCTTCTGTTATTTCTCAAGTCATGGGCTGAATCCCAACTCATGCACTACTACTGAATATATATGTGTGGTAAAATACCAGGAACAGTTAATTTAAGAACAGCCTGGTCTCATGAAAATTACGTAACTGTGGCAATAGTTTTGCAAAATGACATTAAATGGTTCATGACATGTATTGCGGCAGTTCCCAGATAAAATGTCCACCACATGGTGCTTAAAGCAAGTACAAAAAACAGATGAGTTTTTCTTTATTGTTAATGATCTATCAAATTTTTTTTATTAACAACTTACCTCCCTAACCTTAAACCTAAACCTAACCAATAGTGTCATGAAAAGCAATTGTGACATGAAAAATGCAATTGCTGTAGCAACAACGTAATTTTGTGGTGCTTCTATGACTACTTTTGGTGTGAGACTCACATGTGAGACTCACATGCTCTTCAGGACTCATACGCCAGTCCTTTTCAAGTCATGTGCTACAGAAAAGTGTTTAGATGTCATATGATAGCTCTGTGTGAGGAACAGGGTGAAAAGTAAGTGTTAAAAGTAAGCATGTTGTTTTCCTCAGAAGACAGAATATAATTCAGGTTTGGAACGACATGAGGAAACACCGGCCTAAGAGTTCCTCAACCCGGATCACTGCCTCCAGAGGTTTCAACTGAATCTCGGAAATGATCTCCTCTGTGGAATTTCTCACCATCAGAGCTCTTCCACTCAGAGAGAGTGTGTGAACCATGTGAGAGCTCCAGAGAACAGAGAGACGTGAAGAGGAGGAGGAGGAGGAAAAAGCTCAACTGGAGAGTGAAGAGTAAGGTTAGTGGGACTCCTATGGCTGGCTAATACTGACATCCAAGAAAAAATTATGGACATAACAACCATGTGCACTGCATGATAATGCTTATATTTAGGGGTTCAAGCGCTTAGCGCTGAAACCCTATTGTAATTGTTAAGATTTTTATTATTAGGGGTTCAAGCACTTAGCGCTGAAACCCTATTGTAATTGTTAAGATTTTTATTATTAGGGGTTCAAGCACTTAGCGCTGAAACCCTATTGTAATTGTTAAGATTTTTAGGGGTTCAAGCCCGAAGGGCTGAAATCCTATTGTATTTGTTAAGATTTTTATGATTATTATTATTAGGGGTTAAAGCGCTTAGCGCTGAAACACTATGGTAATTGTTAAGATTTTTAGGGGTTCAAGTGCTTAGCGCTGAAACCCTATTGCAATTGTTAAGATTTTTATTATTATTAGGGGTTCAAGGGCTTAGCGCTAAAACCCTATTGTAATTGTTAAGATTTTTATTATTATTATTATTATTTTTATTATTATTATTCTGCCATAAAACTGATCAGGCATAGCAAACCGTAAGGCCTAGAGACTTGAAACTTGGTCAGATGGTAGTAGTATTGCTCGCTACTCAGAAACATGGACTCAGCCAAATCGGTCAATAGGGGGCGCTACAGCGATCAAAAATGTGAAACTGCTCATAACTCATAGACTCAAGTGCTTTATACCATTAAAATCCTTTGCTCAAACCAAACAAAACGTATATATCCGATTTCATTCCGCCTATAAAAATTTTCAGCCATCTTGGATTTTTCATAAAACCTACTTTTGTGAACTAGTCCTAGGTTTTTCGTCCGATTGAGACCAAACCAGTGGCAAACGATTCTATGGAGTCTCACTATCAAAAGTTATCAAAAAAAGTTTGAACTTTCGACACGAGCTAGCTACAGTATGCGAAAACATCGGAAGTAGGAGTGGCCAATTTTATGTAAATGGCCCAGAAATGTTGCCGCGGTTTTAACACATGGTGGCGCTATAATACCAAAAAAACATGAAATTGGCTGTAACTATGAAACTGTTAATCCTATTGACTTCAAAATTTGCATACATTGTCTTTGTCTCAGTTGCCATCACTGTCTGTATGGACATTTGCGTATGTTGAAAAACATGGCCGCCATCGGCCAATACAATTTCAGCAGCTATTACATAAGGTTAACAATGACCGATCGGAACGAAAATTGGTGGACCTATTTGACTCTTGGTCTGAGAGGGTTGTGCAAAGTTTAAAAAAAATCGGCCACTAGGTGGTGCTATCACGATTTTTGTAGGTGTCAATGGTTGTATATAATGCAGTGTTGTGAAAAAACACAAGTAATAAATATCACCTAATAGCTGTTCTGATTCTAAACAACTTTGCCTCAAGAAGCATTGGTGTCTGTCAAACCGTTCGGTAAATATTTCAGAAAATGTTAAAAACCTACTTTTGCGAACTAGTCCTATGTTTTTCACCCGATCGGAACCAATCCAGTGCAGAAATATACTCTGGAGCCTGATTATGAATAATTATCAAAAAAGTTGAAAATTTTTACTAAAATGGCTATAACGCCTGAACGAAATGATATATTTTCATAAAACTCGGTACACATGTGTCTGAGCTCAAACTGAGGTCACAGTAAAAAAAAAGTGTTAAAAAAAGCTATAGCGTTATAGCGCTATAACAGGAAAAAACATGAAAACAGCTCTATCATCGCAACCTTTAGTCTGATTGAGTTGAAAATCGGCATGCAGTGTCTTTGTCCAAGGTGAGGACATTGGCGTATCTAAAAAAACATGGCCGCCATCGGCCAATGAAATTTGAGTACCTATTAGACAAGGTTAACAGAGGCTGATCGGCAAAAAACTCAGTGGGCCTGTTCGACTCCTGGCCCTAGAGGTCTGCGAGAAATTTGACCAATGGATGGAGCTAACGAGTTTTACGCCTCTGTAATCACGTGGTGTTTCACACATACACACAATTGCTGTGTCCCAATTCAAAGGCTGCATCTTTCGAAGGACTCAGATTACAAAGTCCACACCTTTGAAGGCCACGAAGGTCGGACTGAGCATTGTTAATTGGGACATTCTAGCTTACAGAGGACTGTTCTTGTCACCTAACAACTGTGACAGCTGCCGCGTGACTGTAACATTTGTACTGGACTTTTCTGAAAGTGATATTAAACTGTCTGAAAACAAAACAGGGTTCACAAACTGTCTAAAAATTTTCACCATGGTCCATTTCTGTATATAATAAAGAGTGTAAACTATATATAATCGCATCTTAGTACGATATAAGTCAACATTTGAACCACTTTAAAGTTGTTGTTTTTTTACATTTGTATCATTAGATATTTGAGTAAGTTGAAACCCAATACTTATGTTTAAAATTGTAATTCGGCAATTTCTATCAAAAAAATCCTGTCGTCACTGGCGTGCAATGAATTCTGGGTTAGGCAAGGCCGCGAAGGATCCATTTGTTGTATCCTTCATTTGACGGGAAACGAAGGATGCATTTGGAGGCCACATTTGAAGGAGCCTTCGAATTGGGACAGCCTTTGTTGTGCAGCAGTGACACAATCGGCCTTCGAATGCGACCTTTGAAGGATGCAGTCTCTGAATTGGGACGCAGCTATAATTCATATCATTTGTTAGATCTCCTCATACTAAACAACTTTGCCTCAAGAACCACTGCTGTCAATCAAATCGTTCATTAAATATTCACGATTATGTAAAAAACATATTTTGTGAACTAGTCTTAGGTTTTTCGCTCAACCTCAATAAAACCAATGCAGTACAATTCTCTGGACTCTCTAGGTCAATAATTATCCAATCAAATGTTGAACTTTACCCTTTGGTAGCTGTAACAGTGTCATTTAGAAAATGGGTGTGGTCAAGTGTACAAATAAGCCCATAAATCCTAAATAAAACTTGACGGAAACTTGACGAAATTAGGTGAGCACATGCAACATATTATTCTAAACAAGCATGCAGACTTTTATGGAGATCGGACCATAGGTGGCGCTATGAGCTTTAAAAAGCTTTAAAAACCACGTATTTCCTTAGTAAATTGCCTGTATTGGCTGTAAATGGTCTATTCCATCTATAATCTAAGTGGTTACATGCTTGCTAAATAAAACATAATACCTTTTTACGTATGTGCTTAAAGGCCTTAAACCGCTTGAACCCCTTTAATTGCTGCTCGCAGCTATATTTATGATAATAATTGTTCAAGCCTTTGCGAACATAGAAAGGAAATCAACACTGCTTTGATGCTTTCAAGTGCTGCCGGAATGATTGTATATTTACAAGATGAGTGCACATGGACCCCACCACAATGTTGTTATGATTACCAGTGGAAAACTGTTTATTTCTGAGTTAATACATTTAATTAAAGAAATTATGTGAGAAGCAAATTGGTATTGGCCATAATTACGTTTTTAAAAATGTTCCGATATAGTATGTTTGGATTTTGTGTACAATTGATGATGAAGAGCTGTAGCTTTTAAGTATTAAATAGGAACATATTAGGAACATTAATAGGAATTATTAAAGTGTATCTGTGTATCTGAGATGTAAATGTGATTGAATGCTGCTCATTTAAGGACAATAACAATAATGTGACTAAGTTCTCACATCTGTGGTTCAATTTATTATCTTAAGAAAAAAAATTCCATTTCCTTTAACTGTCAACTTTTACAGCATAGAGAATTACTCTCAGTGATTTTATTGATGAACAAAATGAAAATATGGCCCAGCTCCAGCTAAAGGCCCAAATATACTTCATATGAAATTGAAGAACAAATGGGTGTGATGTAATTTAGAACAAAATCTGGCCAAAAAGAAGGTGTTTTTGCATTCGTTTTGGTGGTTCGTAACAGCTCGTCTGGGCGAACTTTTAGAAAAACTTCTAACCGACTGCTTAACATCTTCTTACTTCCATTGGTTCACATCATTAGTAGGTGTGACCTGGAGCTCCACCTAGAGTGTAGAGTTATTAGTGAGCTGGTGCAAATTTACCTACATCTGTACGATCATTTATGTAGAGAAATTTTCCAGGACCATTATTTGTTTTGTTTAATTAGTCAACAAAAGGAATCAAATCTACTCAAAAACTCTCAAGTGCCCATTCACTCATGTGCCATCTGCAGTGAATGCATCTGCTCAAAGTAAGCCTTTCATCATTCTTTTGTCTTAATTCTGCGTATTAACACTTATATACACTGATCTTTGAATCAGTATCTGTGTCATCATAAATTACAATAACAGAGTGTAACCGGCTCATATCATGGCAGCGTATAGCATGTTAGCGAATTAGCGCCATGAATTCAAAATGTACAAAAGATAAATTAAACATTTTCTAATGCATATACAGTATATAACTTTAAATAATCATTGAGTGGTTAAAACGTCATGGTTACTTGTGTAACCTCCGTTCCCTGTTGGAGGGAACGAGATGTTGTGTCGATGTAGTGACACTAGGGGTCACTCTTGGGAGCCCGAGACACCTCTGGTCTTTGATAAAAGGCCAATGAAAATTGGTGAGTGGTATTTGCATGCCACTCCCCCGGACATACGGGTATAAAAGGAGCTGGTATGCAACCACTCATTCAGGTTTTATGCTGAGGAGCCGATATAAGGTCCAGCCATTTCAGCGGGTAGTTCAGCGTTGCGGCAGGAGGGACACAACGTGTCATTCCCTCCATCAGGGAACGGAGGTTACACAAGTAACCATGACGTTCCCTATCTGTCACTCACTCGACGTTGTGTCGATGTAGTGACAGTAGGGGTCCCTATACGAAATGCCACAATTGGCTGAACTGTGTTACATGAACTGGCGGTATATGGTGGGCAGACTACTGTGTGCCTCATAGCAAGCGCACCAGGTCGACACGTAACCTCCCCAACATAGTTATGAGTGTCGAACGGCCCTTTTTGGGGACAAGTCGACTACCCAAAAGACAGAGAGAGGCTTAATCCAGTCGTGGCCTCTTTTCCCCTTCTCTTTTTTCCACTCCCTGAAAAAGAAGGGGGATTATCCGACTGGGCCACCAGGTCTAGTCGGGGGTGTCCCTCCCAAGGGGAAGACACAGCGGAGACCACACCTCGCCCAAAGAGAGGGGGGGATATTTAAGTGGAAGAATATGTCACATGGTCTTTCCAACCATGTGGGGAGTCTTCAAGGTAGATCCTGCTCAATGGGGGAGGAGTTACTACAAACATGGAGACTGGGGCAGAGGGGCTCTGCCCAAGGAAGACGCAGTTTGCCAACAGGGAAATGAATTAGCGGAAGATATATATCGCATGGGGTTAGCCTTACAGGGAACTGCCACATGCAAAGCACCTACCCCAGAACAGGACTCTTAGTTAGCGCACGTACTGGGCCGGCAGCGAATCTTTCCGAAAACTCGACTGCCACAGGGCTCGGAGGAAGTCAACCAGGAAACAAACTTGTGAACACTACTGGGAATTAATGGCGCACATCTTCAGCTCAAAAGGAGGTGGAAGGCGCTATGTGCAAGCGATACACCCGGCCAGCTATCCTGGGCTTATCCGCTTGTATTGTGTGGCACTACCTGGGACAAAACCGGTTCCACCCGGAGGTTGTAGAACCTTGCAAAGGTGTTGGGTGTTGCCCAGCCTGCTGCTCTGCAAATGTCTGTTAGAGAGGCACCCCTGGCCAGGGCCCAGGAAGCCGCTACAGCCCTGTTTGAATGGGACATATGCTATAGTTATGCCATCAATGAGCCAGTGTTTGTTTCTCTTCTTTTGCGATCATCTGCTTGGAGACAGCGCTTCCTTTCCGCTGTGCATCAAAGCAGACAAAGAGCTGCTCAGAGATTCTAAAGCTCTGCGTGCGATCCAAATAGATGCGTAAAGCATGCACCAGACACAGCAATGACAGGGCTGGGTCTGCCTCCTTCTGGGGCAGCACTTGCAGGTTCACCACCTGGTCCCTAAAAGGGGTGGTGAGAACCTTGGGCACATAGCCCGGTTGGGGTCTCAGGATCACGTGAGAGTAACCTGGACCGAACTCCAGGCACGTTTTGCTGACAGAGAACGCTTGCAGGTCACCTACCCTCTTGATGGAAGTGAGCACAGTCAGGAGGGCAGTCTTCAAGGAGAGTGCCTAAAGCTCGGCTGTCTGCAAAGGCTCAAAGGGGGCTCTCTGTAGACCCTGAAGAACTACAGAGAGGTCCCATGAGGGAACGAGGCGCGGTCTGGAGGGATTCACGGACTTAAGGACTTACCGTCGACTGCGTCGTGGTGTGCTGCTATGGCGGCAACGTACACCTTCAAGGTGGAAGGGGACAGCCTCCCTTCCAACCTCTCCTACAGTAAGGAAATCACTGATCTGACTGCGCATCTCTGGGGGTCTTCACATCGGGAAGAACACCACTTAGCGAACAGACACCACTTAAAGGCATACAGGCGCCACGTAGAGGTGGCCTAGCCTGAGTGATCTTGTCTACCACTGCAGGAGCGCATCCAGGGGCCAGACATGGAGATTCCAGAGGTCTGGGCACGGGTGCCAGAGGGTGCCCCATCCCTGAGAAAGAAGGTCCTTCCTCAGGGGAATTTGCCAGGGGGGAGCTGTCACGAGGAGCGTGAGGTCCGAGAACCATGTCTGGGTGGGCCAGTAGGGTGCTACCAGGACGACCTGCTCCTCGTCCTCCCTAATCTTGCACAGGGTCTATGCAAGCAGGCTCACTGGGGTAAACGCATATTTGCATAGGCCAGGGGGCCAGTTGTGGTGCCAGTGCATCTATGCCGAGGGGAGCCTCAGTGAGGGCGTACCAGAGCAGTGGGAGGATTCTTGGGAGGCAAACAGGTCCACCTGTGCCCGTCCGAATCGACTCCAAATCAGCTGGACCACCTGAGGGTGGAGAATCCACTCTCCCCTGAGGGTAACCTGCTGTGACAGCGCATCCGCTGTAGTGTTGAGGTTGCACGGGATGTGAGTGGCTCACAGCGACTTGAAGTGCTGCTGACTCCAGAGGAGGAGACGGCGGGTGAGTTGTGACATACAACGAGAGCGCAGACCGCCTTGGCGGTTGACATATGCTACCGTTGCCATGTTGTCTGTCCGAAACAACACGTGCTTGCCCTGGATCAACGGCCGGAACCTCCGCAGGGCGAGCAGAATTGCCAACAACTCGAGGCAGTTGATGTGCCAATGCAGTTGCGGACCCATCCAGAGGCCGGCAGCTGTGTGCCCGTTGCAAACAGCACCCCAGCCCATTTTGGAGGCATCTGTCATGACCACGACGCATCTGGAGACAAGTTCTAGAGGAGCACCTGCCCGTAGAAACGAGAGGACGGTCCAAGGGCTGAAAAGACAGTGACAGACTGGCATGATGGCCACGCGATGTGTCCCATGGCGCCATGCCCATCTCGGGACTCGAGTCTGGAGCCAGTGCTGAAGCGGCCTCATATGCATCAACCCGAGTGGGCTGGCCACCGCCGAGGATGCCATATGCCCCAGGAGCCTCTGAAAAAGTTTCAGTGGAACCACTGTTTTCGCTCGTTCGTACGGTGCGCCGTCAAGGAGACTGAGTCCAACTCCAAACTGAGAAAAGAGATGCTCTGAACTGGGAGGAGCTTGCTTTTTTCCCTGTCCTTAGTCGGCTGAGGTGTGAGAGCACCAGGTCCCTATGTGCGCACGACATGTCTCGAGAGTGAGCTAGGATTAGCCAGTCGTCGAGATAGTTGAGAATGCGAATGCCCACCTCCCGTAACGGGGCAAGGGCAGCCTCTACGACCTTCGTAAAGATGCAAGGAGACAGGGACAGGCCAAAAGGGAGGACTTTGTACTGACACACCTGACCCTTGAATGCAAACAGCAGGAAGGGTCTGTGTCGAGGAAGGATCGAGATATGGAAGTACGCATCCTTCAGGTCTACTGCCGCAAACCAATCTTGATGCCAGATGCTCGACAGAATGCGTTTTTGCGTCAGCATCTTGAACGGGAGTCTGTGTAAAGCCCGGTTCAGTACTCGCAGGTCCAAGATTGGCCGCAACCCACCGCCTTTTTTCGGTACGATGAAGTAGGGGCTGTAAAACCCTTTCTTCATCTCAGCTGGAGGGACAGGTTCTATCGCGCCCTTCCATAGGAGGGTAGCGATCTCCACGCGCAAGGTGGCAGCGTTTTCGCTCTTGACCAAGGTGAGGTGAATACCGCTGAACCTGGGTGGGCGCCTGGCGAACTGAATCGCGTAGCCGAGTCGGACGGTCCGGATCAGCCATCATGACGAATTGGAAAGCGCGAGCCACGTGTCCAAGGGGACAACGTCGTCGGACGTACCAGCAGGTGGGGCCTCGCAGCGGGGCGGAGCTTGAGGTGCCACATCACGTTGTGGCCGTGCTGAGTCTAGGGACATCGAAGCACTTACCTGGCTCCTTGTGACCACCCCCGGAACAGCCTGGGATGGGGGAGGAAGAGGCCTGTCCTCGTAACCCATGGAGACTGCCACATCGGGGGCGGCTGTGTGCCACAGCTGGGCGCTCAGGGGCGGAAAGGCCACCACTGGAGCGCCAGTCCTGCAAGAAAAAACCCGTGGACGGTAGTCGTGGTGACGACCGTACACACCGGGTATGTGACCCAGGGAGGAAGGAAGCCACTCTTTTGCTAAACTGTTGGGTACCGCAGCCACTTGGGCATGCGGCGAAATCAAACAAAAAGGCAACAAAGATTTTCCTCCTGGCCCTCCACCGGGGGATGGAGTGGTCTTTTTACCAGCTCCACGTGAGCGGGTTCCCTCGTCCCTGGGTCGCCTGTCTCAGGAGCGCTTTGAGGACCTCCGTGGGTTCTTAGGCGCCGGCTGTGAGACAGGCGGTGGGCTCCACGCTGGGGCCGGGCCGAAGGGGCGGGCTGCGGTGGTGCCGGTGCAGTCACCGCAGGGGGACGCCCTTGGTGACGAGCAGACGGGGTACGGGATCTTGAGCCGCATCGGGGCAGGATGTGCCGGATTGCCACCGTCTGCTGCTTCACCACCAAGAACTGCTGGGCAAAGTCCTTGACGGTGTCGCCAAATAGGCCTGCCTGGGAAATGAGGGCAACAAGGAACCATGTCTTGTTGACCAGGTTGAGCCAAAGGTGGCGCTCCTGGACCACTAGTGTGGCTATCGTCCGCCCGAGAGACCGCGCCGTGACCTTCGTCACTCGGAGAGCGAGGCCGGTCGCCGAGCGCAGTTCCTGCATCAAATCTGGGGCGGAACAACCCTTGTGCAGTTCTTTCAGCGCCTTGGCTTGGTGGACCTGCAGGAGAGCCATGGCCTGCAGGGCAGAGGCGGCTTGTCCAGCAGCACTGTAGGCTTTAGCCGTCAGGGACTACATGAGCCTACAGGGCTTGGAAGGGAGCTCAGGGCGTCCGTGCCAGGTGGCGGCGCTCTGCGGGCATAGGTGCACCGCGAGCACCTTATCCACCGGGGGAATCGCCGTATAGCCCCAGGCCGCCCCACCTTCGAGGGTAGTGAGAGCAGGGGAACTGCGATATCGGGGCTGGGCAGTAAAAGTTGCCTCCCACGACTTCGTCAGCTCCTCGTGCACTTCTGGGAAGAATGGCACTGGAGCGGGGCGTGGCTGCTTTGAGCGGCGCCACGAGCCCAGGAACCAATCATCAAGCTGCGAGGGTTCAGGGGAGAGTGGAGGGTCCCACTCTAACCCGACGCTCGTGGCCACCCGGGAAAGCATGTCCGTCATTTCGGCATCGGCCTGTGACTGGGCAATCGTCCCCAAAGGGGGAAGCCCAGCTGAGGCTTCTGCGTCCAACTGGACAAGCCCGCTCTCCGATGCTGCGCTCGAGAGCTCATCATCTTCGCGGGCTCTGAACAAGAAGCCAGACTCGCCATGAGACGAGCCGGCGAACTCATCCGGAAGCCTGATTGGGGTAGACAAGCGTGCTGGGGAATGGGAGGTCCGCGGGGGGATACCCGGCGGAGACGATCCCATTAGGGTCCCCAAATCGCCCCCAGTGCTAGCCGCGCTGGCCTCATACCCGTAGGTAGAAGGACCGAGGCGGGGAGCCACTGGGGTGGTTTGCTTTCTTACGAAAGCAAGCCGCGACCGCAACGTTGCCATGGTCATGTTCTCGCAGTGAGAACATGAACATGAACCATCCACAAATGCTGCCTCCGTGTGGACACAACACAAAAGACAGCAATCATGACCATCCGAAGTTGAGAGATAACGACTGCAACCAGGAATAACACACAATCGGAAAGGCATCTTTAAAAAGACGCGTCTTTAAAAAGACGTTCTGTGTGTGCTGCTCTTTTAGAGAAATATATACTCTTTTAGAGGAGGAAAAGCTCTTTCAGAAAATATACTCTCTTGTTTTTCTGCCGAAGCGCCCAGGGGCGTTCTCTGCAGTGCACCAATGCAGAGGAGGGAGAAGCTGCTGAAATGCGCCATCAGATCCAGCAGAGGTGAATGAACAATAGTATTCAGCTCAATGAGCATGACCGTTCGGCTCCGAAGAGAAAATCTGAATGAGTGGAAATACCACTCGCCAATTTTCATTGGCCTTTTATCAAAGACCAGAGGTGTCTCGGGCTCCCAAGAGTGACCCCTAGTGTCACTACATCGACACAACATCGAGTGAAAACAGCTTCTTTTATTGACCTCATGTGAATTTTACTCATAGAATGAGGAATAAAGTCACTGATAACACATTTTAATGTCACATTAGTTAAGGTTTTACTGAGTGTCCTCATATTTTAATGTACTTTTAAACACCTCCCAATGTGATGTGGTGGATGTCTGAATGTTCACAAACAATATATTGTTGCTCGGCTTTTTAGAACTTCTTTTAGCCTCTAAACGAAGAAAAACTTCAACAGAAGTATATCGAGGTCTTAATACTGTACTGTTGCTTTAAGCTTTAATATTAAATTATTGATTACCCTGGTGTTCGGCTTCCTTTGGCAGTCTCTGGCCTGGCCACATGGCCTGGGGCTTTGGAAGCCCCTGACAGTCTGAGCCCTGGGGTGCTGTCCAGCCCTTGTAATAAGGGTCAATAATCCAGCCCTGGAAATAATTGAATGATTTTATAGGTAAAATCAACATTCTGCAGAATATTCATGAATGAACAGTAGGTAACACATCTCATTGACACCATTTCAGAAATAGATTAATACCTGTGCTCTTTAGAACTGGGGAAAAACTGTTCACCTTTACATATATGGAATATACTTGCAAATTTTGTGTGAAATTTGTGCAACTTTTTTTCCAACTGACGTTTTTCTTTACCCTGCCGTTTAGAGATTTGATTCACAAAAGTTTTAATTTGTGTAACTGTAAAAAACCCTTTTGGACATTAAGAGTAGCAGATGGGTCTATTGAAGGATATGTGACAATGGGACAGTACATCTTGGGTAGTGCAACATACTATATTTACTAATGGTTTAGGGCTTTCCAAACTTGGGTTCGTGAGGGAACTGTAGAGAGTTTGTGAGAGTGAAGAGGTTGCTTACTGAAATATTTTCATCATTTACCTAATTTTAAAAGCATTGATGGGTAATTCCAAATGTTCATTTCGTAAAAATATTTCAAGAAGTAAGGGGCAGGTTTTAATGGTTGCTACGCTCCTGGCTTTGTTACTTCTATGAATAGTCATTTTTAATTTACAATAATACAATAATTGAATAATTTACATTTGGCTATATCATATCAAGAAATCAAATGTACATACAAAAATGGAATGTTATGCATTAATAAAATATCAGGGAAATGAAAACCAGAATGACGGATAAAAATAGACCATTATGAAATATTTACAACTCTTCAGCACATCAGTGTGACGGATAATGATTATTTGTTGCGCAGCCTCTGATTGGTATAAAAAAATGCCATACTATTTACATTAAGTGAAATAGAAAATAGATGCTATTTACACTGAGTGAAAATAATAAAAGATACTGATAGGTGAGTGTAAACAGCAACATACAGGATCATGTTTATCCTAAGTTATAAGCTATTTGTACTAAGGGTAAATTGTGTAAGCAATAGTGGGCAGAGTTAGTGAAAATAAAATAGTCTTTGCCAACAAGGTTGGTCTTTGCACTTAGTGTAAATAGACACACAAAAAAAAGGAAATGAAATGCAAAGACATACCATAACATTAATTATATTTGGAAAGGTTAACATTACTTAGAGTAAATTGAAGTCAAAGGGGTTCTGCTGAGAATCATTTTTGGGAACTGCTGATGCAGGGGAAGAGCCAGCAGAGCCGGCGCTGCAGGGTCCGAAGCACTTCAGGTGCCTCCAAGTGTTGAACAGGCACTTACAAATTACAAATAATTAGTTCTGCGAACATAGGCAAAAATAGGATATTTTATCAAATATATTAAAACAAGGAGAAAACATATATATATATATATATATATATATATATATATATATATATATATATATATATATATATATATTGTAAACAAGCAGGAAAACAACTAAGAATCTTTACAGTTTTTTTTTTTTTTTTTTTTTTTCAGGAGATTACTCCTGAATCAGCATGTAATATTTGCACTGAGAAGGAATTTCACTAAATGTTAGTGACAATTACTGTTGATTTTAGCAAACTAACAAACATGCAAATCACCTCCATCCCTGAACGTTAAGCTACACCTCTGATACACAGCTGCTGCTGCAACAGTATACAGTACTGATCACTTTATTAGGAGCACCTATTGTTGGGCCTCATGTATTCAGATAGAAGACAAAGGCAGGCCTAACAGTCATAAAAACATTTCTCAAGCCCCCTCCTTCTAAGTCGTAAATTTTACTGACAAAAATCGCGCCAAAATCAAACAAAGGGAGTCCAAAACAGACTACAGATCCATGAAGCCTTGCCCTCTAAAGGATCGAGCTCTCAACTCCTATTGGATGAGGCACACCACAGAACATCCCTCAAACATGACATCATCAGGACTTCAAATAATTCTGAAATGCTTCCAAAGTTGCTTCCAGCGACTTCGTTCACCGAATACGGACGTAGCTTTTTGCTGCTCTCCGGTGCAACCTCGTGGCTTAAGGAAGTAATGTCCGACTTGAAACTGTAGCCATACAATCTGCATCTCGCTGGACGAGTTGAGATTACTCTGTGTTCAACCGAACACTCTAATGGATCCGAAGGAGACTGCCGAGCAATTCGCATCTTCATCCGTTGGCCTACAGAAGTGAAGAGATTAAAGATTTCTCTTCCATCTTCAATCAAGTCGACATTTCTGAGTTCTCCGCCAGCCCGCCGAGAATCAACAGCTGTACCGCCCGCCGACAGCGCGAGGAAACGGCTCTCGTCATCACACGAGCCTCAAGAAACCGGGTCAGAGTTAAAGGACAGAGGAAAACACATTCTACCTGTGTCCTCATGCGATTCAAGTAAGAGGTTACGTCTGGGCAGAGATAGAATATTATAGCGTGTTATTCTTGTGTTTCAAGGTTTTTGCTTGTACAGTTTACAGATCGCCATGTCCGCTCATTATTAATACTCAGGGTATTAATTATCACGAATTTGTTTTGCTGTATTGCGGTCCAACCAAATTGGACTGTTGTGCATTTTCGCCATCGCGGGTGAGACAGCAACTGAGTTCATCCATTAAAGAGTCAAATAACAAGGGACTTTTACGAGCCCCGCTCGTAAAACCGCGTCTCTGAGTGATGAACACGGCTGCTTTATCTCCAGCTATCGCGAAATCAGCTTTCGGGCTGTCACTTAATCATCTCTCTCTCTCTCTCTCTCTCTCTCTCTCACTAACCACACTGACACACACACACACACACTGTCACACACACACCTTATGTGTTATAGGATTATTTTTATTTCCATATCTAATCATATCACTGTTTAGTTTATAGTTGTAAGTCGGAAGTTTATTGACTGCATTGTATTAATTATTAATTGATATCACTGCATAAATAAACTTTTGTTTATATTACAAAGAGAAGTGTTTTGGTTTGTTTTGCATACGCCTGTGTCATGCTGACGGGATGTCAGTGCTCGGATTCAAGCCTTCATTCATTGTTTTTTTTCCCTAAAATCGATATTCTTCGGATGTCGATTTTCCTAAGAAAACAATCTAATATTGAGACTGTTTTAATATTCGGTTATTAGTCCCTGATTTCAGGGTGGTGCCCCGTCAATGTTAATCCTTATTAATATTCTATTGATTTTTGATAATTGATAATTATCTTTGATTGAATTTGAATGATCAATAAGCTAGTGTTAATTGTAATTAATGTTTCATCGATGTTAACAATTACAGATTATCTTTGATAAGTGTTGATTTTAAAGGATTAAAAAAGCTAACATTGATTCTCATCAATGTTCTATTGATTTTTGTAATTAATAATTATCTTTGATAATTATTAATTATTGCTAATAACCAAACTTGCTCCTAAACGTAGCACACTACATTTACTGGAGTCCCATATGAGGTTATAATGAGTTAGATCCAATTAATTAATTTAAATATTGATTAATAACTACAGAAATAATTACCAATTATTTCTGATAGTAACACTGATCTAAACAACCAGTAAAGCCCTACACTATACACCTACTTATTCATGAGATTATCTAATCAGCCAATCATGTGGCAGCAGATACGCAGATACAGGTCAGAAGTTTCAGTTAATATTCACATCAACCATCAGAATGGGGGAAAAATTGAACTACTTCTGTAACTGCTGATCTCCTGGGATTTTCATGCACAATAGTCTCTAGAGTTTATTCAGAATGGTGCCAGAAACAAAAAACATCCAGTGAGTGGCAGTTCTGCGGACGGAAACGCCTTGTTGATGAGAGAGATCAACAGAGAATGTCCAGATTAGTTTGAGCTGACAGAAAGGCTTCGGTAACTCAGATAACCACTCTGTACAATTGTAGTGAGCAGAATAGCATCTCAGAATGCACAACACATCGAACCTGGAGGCAGATGGGCTACAACAGCAGAAGACCACGTTGGACACTTTATTAGGACCATAGTATTCCTTATAAAGTGGTGAGTGAGTGTATATATACATTGATGAACCAAAACATTATAACAACCTGCTTAATATGATGTTGGTCTTCCACGTGTTGCCAAAACAGTGCCGAACCGCCAAGGTATGGACTCTACAAGACCCCTGAAGGTGTCCTGTGGTATCTGGCACCAAGACATTAGCAGCAGATCCTTCAAGTCCTGTAAGTTGTGAAATGGAGCCGCCGTGAATTGGACTTGTTGGTCCAACACATCCCACAGATGCTCAATCAGATTGAGATCTGGGAAATTTGGAGGCCAGGGCAACACCTTGAACTCTTCATCATGTTTCTCAAACAATTCCCGAACAATGTGTGCAGTGTGGTAGGGTGCATTATCCTGCTGAAAGAGGCCACTGCCATCAGGGAATACCATTGCCATAAAGGGGTGTACCTGGTCTCCAATGATGTTTAAGCATGTGTCAAACTGACGTCCACATGAATGACCCAGGGTTCCCTGCAGAATATTTCCCAGAGCATCACACTCCCTCCACCGGCTTGTCATCTTCCTACAGTGCATCCTGGTGCCATCACTTCCCCAGGTAAATGGTGCAAACGTACATGGCCGTCCACATGATGTAAAAGAAAATGGGACTCATCGGACTAGGCGACTTTCTTCCACTGTTCCAAGGTCCAGTTCTGATGCTCACATACCCATTGTAGGCACTTTTGACAGTGAACAGGGGTCATCATGGGCACTCTAAACTGATCTACAGCTACGCAGCCCCATACGCTGCAGGGTGCGATGCATTGTGTGTTGTGACACATTCCTCCTGTAACCATCATTAAAATTTTCTGTGACTTGTGCCACAGTAGACCTTCTGTCGGTTCGAACCAGACAGGATAGCCTTCGTTGCCCTAGTGCATCTATTAGCCTTGGGCGCCCGACACCCTGTCGAAGGTTTGTGGTTTGTCTCTCCTTGGACCACTGTTGGTAGGTACTCACCACTGCTGACCGGGAGCACCCCACAAGCCTTGGCATTTCAGAGATGCTCTGACCCAGTCGTCTGGCCATAACAATTTTGCCCTTGTCAAAGTAACTCAGGTCTTTACTCCTGCCTATTTCTCCTGCATTCAACACGTTGACTACGAGAACTGATTGCTCGCTTACCATCTAATCAACCCAGACCTTGACATGTGGCCTTGTTAGGAGATGATCAACATTATTCGCTTCACCTGTGAGTGGTCATAATGTTTTGGTTCATCACTGTATATATATATATATATATATATATATATATATATATATATATATATATATATATATATATGTATGTATGTATGTATATATATATATGAGAGAGAGAGAGAGAGAGAGAGAGAGAGAGATACTGTATATATATAGAGAGATCTCCTCTTCAATTTGATTTAATTGAATTTGAACTCTTAGAATTGTCAGATAATAATATAAAGACGGTTTTATTAAGCTGTAATCAGCAGTGCACATGAGTTCTGGGTTTTTCTAAACATTTGGGCTGGTCCTGTCAGCGAGATGTCAGACTGGGTCAAGACTGGTTTGAGCAGACAGGGCGTCAGAGGGTGAACCCAGTGATCTCATGAGCATGTCATCCATCAAATCATGCCAAATCATCTGTGCCAGACATCCCCTAACTGAGTTATGAGTTATTGGATCATGTGTACATATTCTCACCCAAAATAGAGTTCACTTTTACAGTAACTAAAATGTCATGTCATATTTGTTTGTGACCTCACACAAGTGCACCTTATATTTTTAAACAGAGCCAGACTCATAGGAAAGAATAATCACAAAAAGCAATATCTTTCATGTCATTTGCTTTCCATAGGCTGCAGCTGAAATGAAATAGAGACCAAAATGAGACTTCTAAATGGAGATTAATAAATTATCCTCATGTGTCTTGTAAGAAATTGAATGTGATAATCTCACATGTGTCTCTTCTGAGTTTCAGAAAAGATCTGAATAATTCAATAATCTCAAATTGGGGGAGTCGCGTGGCGCCATGCGAGGGTCGGACTTCTGAATGGCGAGCTCTGCGCACTTTGCTAGTTTTAATACTTTTTGTGTCATAAACCGGTGAGATTCGATACACCCTCATTCTTAACTGTTCTAGGAAGACAATAGTTCAAAGAATTCAAAATCCTCCAGCTCTGGAGACATTAAAAGACACTTACGTGCTCAAGCTAAAACCCCCGAGCAGCAGGCCGCAAGCCCGGGAGTCAATTTGGCCAGAGAGGTGAAGGAAATTCGGCGACAATTTATGAACTTGTTGGCAATGCTGACGAAGTTCGTTGCTGACTTGGAGGAGCTTGCTGTAATACGTCGATCGATCACTGCCATGGAGATGAAATTCACTGAGATGGTTACAAGAGTGCTGGATGTTGAGAAACGGATCGATTATCTGGAGTCATCGGAAACGGAATTAGCTGCTAATCTGCTAGCGACCAAGGCAGACTTGGAGCACGTCTGGGAAAAGTTGGAAGATATGGAGAATCGTAACCAGCGGAATAACGTCCGAATTGTTGGAATTCCTGAGGGAGCAGAGGGTCAGAATATGGTGGAATTCCTGGACGGGATCTGCTCGACGTAACAGGTCATAAGCTGGAAATCGAGCGAGCTCACAGAGTTCCAGCTCGGTGATCAGCTGAGAGAGACAGGCCTCGATCAATTCTGGCCAAATTTCTGAGATCACCCGATAAAGATCTTGTGTTACACGAGGTGAGGAGTAAAGGAAGGCTTTTTTGGAAGAACCACAACATTTTCTTGTTCCCAGACTTTGCGAATTCGACGAGAGAAACGTGATTGATTCAAGGAATGCAAGAAACTCTTACATCAACGGAAGGTCGCTTTTGCACTGATGTTCCCAGCCAAATTGAGAATAGATGCTAAGGATGGCCGCAAAGTATTTACATGTCCCCAGCAAGCACTGTCCTTCATAAAGTCAATGGAGTAAGTTATTTTGTGGTACTCACGTTGCAGCCGAGTGGGCCTAACTCACTGAACATTTACTTGACTGTCCAAAGAAACAGGGCACCTTTTTTGTTTCATTTTGTGCTGGTTCCACCTAGCGGCTGGAGTTTGTTTTGTGAAGGAACACACCTTCGAGGCAGTTATGTGGATGAATCTACACGTTCTTTGTGTTTATCCTGCCTATTGGCTGGAGTTTGTTTTATAGATTTTCTTCTGTTATGTAATTCTGTCTCACAAAATGTGTATAGAAACACAGGACTTGAGCAATTTGATGGCAAAAGTTATCGCAGGGGCTCACGTAGGCATAAATGGGCTGTTTGAGTTTAGAGGGATGGACGCTGGTTGGCGTTGTCGTGCGCAGAGTTAATGCTCACGTTTTTCTTTTTAATGTTTGTTTGGTTCATGGGGGAAGTTTGGGGTTTGATTGTTGCCCTAATATTGGAATATGGTCTTTATAATTTAGTTTTTGACGCACAATCAATTTTTTTTAATATATCAAAATGTCAAATGTTAATATGAGTGGATTGTCTCTCTCCATGTGGAATGTGAATGGGTTGGGGCACCCCATAAAAAGAAGGAAGGTTATTTCATTTCTTTAACGTAAGAAATATGATATAGTGTTTCTTCAAGAAACTCATCTTTCCCCACAGGAAGCTGAAACATTTGGGAAGATATGGGGTGGACATGTTTTCTTTAGTGCTGGCTCAAGTAAGAGTCATTACATTGATAAGCATCTACAATTCAAATGTCTCAAACAGATTAAAGATAAAATAGGAAGAGTCATTATTGTTTTAGCAGAAATTCAGGGGCAAAGGTTGATTTTGGCTAATATTTACACACGTAACGCTGATGATCAGGGCTTTTTTATAGATCTTGAAGGGATGTTGCAAGCTGCTGGCACCCCTCATGTTATAATATTGGGAGGAGACTTTAATCTATTGATGGGCTCAATCCTTGATCATAGTGAAGCAAATGTGTGTAAGCCCCCTAGAGCAACATTGACGCATCAGAGGATGTGTAAAAATCTTGGTCTTACAGATATTTGGAGACTTTTGAACCCATCCGGTTGGGACTATACATTCTTTTCATCAGTCCATAAGATTTATTCTAGAATAGATTTTTTTTTACATCTAAGTCCCTCATTTCATCTGTTGTTGATTGCTCAATTGGAAATATCTCTCAGATCATGCCCTGGTGAGTTGAGATGTTGCCACATACAGAGAAAAAGAAATCATATAGTTGGTGCTTTATTGTATCCCTTTTGCAAAATCCTGAATTCCAACAAATGTTAAAGGCTGAAATCAATGTTTATATGAAGACCAGCTGGTCCTCGGTGTCCTCTCTGGGCACTTAAGGTGGTTCTTAGGGGTCGGATCATACAGTATGCCTCATTCATCAAAAAATCTAAAGCATGAGAACTCGTGGAGTTGGAAGGGAATATTAAAAGTGCCGAGGCAGAGTTGAAGGGCCGAATGTCATCTGATGGCCTCAGAGAATTGACCCGATTGAAATACAGATATAACACTATTTTGTCACGGAAGGTGGATTTTTGGCTGTTCAGGGCAAGACAGTCATTCTTTGAGTTGGGGGACAAAGCAGGGAAGCTTTTGGCTAGATATATAAAGCAGAGAGAGTCTATTTCTACCATTCCCTCAGTGAAATCTGCTGGTGGTGAAATATTTACCATGGCCATTAATATTAATAATGCTTTTATAGAATTCTATCTTGATCTCTATAGCTCCACGTCTTCGTCTACTGATGAAGATATTAGAAACTTTGTGGAACCATTAGAACTCCCTAAACGGACGACTGAGCAAAACAATTCTCTTGATTCTGAGATAACCTTGGAGGAGCTTGGCGAGGTAATTAAGGCCTTGCCTACAGGCAAGGCTCCGGGGCCAGATGGCTTTGCCGCTGAATTTTTAGATCTTATGTTACAGAACTAGCTCTACTTTTGTTAGAGGTTTATACGGAATCATTAAAGAATGGAAAGCTTCCGCCAACCATGACACAAGCCCGGATCAGTCTGATTCTTAAAAAGGAAAAGATCCAAGCGAGTGTAAGAGTTACCGTCCAATTTCCTTAATCGGTTAGCCAGAATTTTTGACAATATTTTTACGTCTAGCTGGATCAAGTAAAGTTATGACATATCTTATACATATAGATCAGATGGGGTTTATTCGGGGCCGCAGCTCTTCTGATAACATTAGGCGTTTCATCAATATCATGTGGTCAGTGGCAGTCGCTGACATCTCACTTGACAAAAGGCATTTGATATGGTAGAATGGGATTATTTTTTTAAGAGTTTGGAAATATACAGGTTCAGGAATACTTTTATTGGATGGATTAAGTTACTTTATAGACACCCGGTAGCGGCGGTACAATCAAATGGATTAATTTCAGATTATTTTACTCTGTATAGGGGCAACTGGCCGGGTTGCCCTCTTTCCCCATTATTGTTCTGTCTTGCCCTGGAACCATTAGCAGCTGCGATTAGAAGGGAAGATGATATTTAATTATTCATCTTCGACCCCATTAGATCTATGCCTTGCCTCCACAGAATTATTAATTCCTTTTCTAAGTTCTCAGGATACAGAGTCAATTGGTCTAAATCCGAAGCTTTGGCTCTGACAGCATACTGCCCAGTAACGGCTTTTCAGCCGGGCGCCATCCAGTGGCCCAAACAGGGCATTAAGTATTTGGGCATTTTATTCCCAGCAAATTTGTCTGATTTAGGTAGAGTTAATTTTGACCCCTTAATAAAAAGGTTTTCAAGTGATATGGGCAGGTAGGCTTCATTACATTTATCTATGATTGGGAAGGTTAATGTTATTAAAATTAATTGTATTCCAAAATTTTATTACCTGCTACAGTCTCTCCCTATAGATGTCCCCCACTTTTATTTCAAGCAATTTGATAGCATAGCGAAGTCCTTCATTTGGAATGGTAAGCGTCCTATATTACATTTTAATAAGTTGCATCAGCCGATTGACAAAGGTAGGCTAGGCCTACTCAAGATTTTGTTTTATTATTATGCATTCTGTCTCAGACATTTGGGTCATTGGTCGCTTCCACCTGAGAGAGCCCCTCCCTGGTTTTGTATTGAACAGGAAGTTATTGCCCCTATTTCGCAATTGCAAAACCTTTCTATCAAAATAATCGGAAAAGTTATCTCGCATTTGCACTCGATGTGGAGAAAAGTGTCCAGAGTGTTTAATTCGGACATTTATTTAAATGTTGCCTCAAGCATATGGCTTAACCCTAAATTATGTATTAATAAGTCCCCTTTCTGCTGGTGGTCAGAGTGGATTGTGAAGAGGGTTATTACACGCGGTGACCTATATGAGAGTGGAGTGTTGAGATCTTTTGAAAATTTGGTTCAACATTTGGGATTCCCAGATCTCAGTTCTATAGGAATTTACAGCTGCGCCACCTGCTCTGTACTGTTTTTGGGAGTAACACACACCCCCCTAAAGTGGCAGATACTCTGGGAGAGGTGATTACTGTTTTTGGAAAAGGTCATGAGGCATCAATATAACTCCCTGCTAATTCAGAGTCTGGGGGACAGAGCTTCAACTTCTATCAAGAGATTAAGAGAGAAAGATTTAAACTTGGTATTGGAGGAGGGAGAGTGGGCTTGGATTCTAAAAAACGTCAAGTCTGCATCTAGAGTTGCGAGCGCCTTATGCAATTCAAGATTTTACAAAGATTCTATTGGACCCCCTCTAGATTGTATAGGCTTGGCCTTAAAGACACACCCACCTGCTGGCAATGCCAATCAGAAGATGGGGACACAACCCATGTTTTTTTGGGGAGTGTTAAGATCCAAGAATTTTGGTTAAAGTTTCAGAGTTTTATATGTGACGTTTAGGGCACTCAAATTTCAGACTCTATTTTTGGGCGATGGGGCGGTCATCAATTTGGGGGATAAACACATCAAAAATTGGGTTCTGACAGTATTATGATTGGCAGGCAGATTATTTTAAGGGGATGGAAGTCAGATGGAGTGCCCTCATTTCCGGAGTGGTGTGCGGAGATGGGAAGGGTGTTAGCTTTTGAGGAGGTGTCAAGCAGAAGGCTGGGGTTTTGGGAGTTGTTTGATAGGAAATGGGGCAATTATTTAATGTTTTGAGGTGACTCTCGGGGAGGGGCTGTGGAGAGAGAAGTTTAGTTTTGATTATATATGATTATTATATATTTTTTTAAATTTTTTTATTATTATTATTTTTTTGTGTATTCTTATTTGTGACCACAGCGGTGTTCTTTGGGGGTCAGGTTGGGGTTGATGATTGGGGAGGGGGAGGGGTAATAGTGGGGGTTAAATGTTAAATGTTGATTCAATGTATATCTGTTGTGTTTTTTCTTTGTTATATGTCTACAAATCAATAAAAAATGTTAATTGAATAATAATAATAATAAACACTGTCTCAAACTATACTCACAATTGCCAAGATACCTCAATATTCTCTATAAGATTAATGTAATATAAAAGTTATGATCAAATTCTCCCAGGACAAAATGATTTGTGCTAAGCAATCCACATTCATTTTGATAACTAATAATTAGGAGTCCAAGCACCAAAGGTGTTCAAACCCTGTTGTATTTGTACTGACTTTCTTCTTATTATTTATTTTTCTGCCCAAAATGTGTCTGTGCAGCAAAAACAATAAGTCCTAGAAACACAAAATTTGGCAGGATGGTTCCAAATCCGCCACTGAACACTGGGGATGGGCAATACCACTTATTTTCTTTTTGATCCGATACCAATAATAAGTTTACCCTTACAAAAATTAACCATGGTTTCACTACAGTAACTATAGTTTAAACACCATAGTTACCACACAATTAACCATGGTTACTACTACAATATTACTATGGTGAAACCATGGTTTCAGCCAAAAAAACAAACAAAAACAAAACAAAATAAACATGGTTACTACAATATTACTTTAGTAAAACCATGGTTAACTATTTTTTTAATTACTTATTAACATTACACAGAATTATAAGAAATAAAAAATGTCACCTTTAGATATGTTGGTATTTTAGTGTGAATTTACTCCAGAAGCTGTTTATCTGATTTTCTCTCATTACCTCAGCAAGGCACTGCTCCCTCTTGTTTGAACGAACCTTGTGACGGTGCAAGCACTTGTCTGCAACATGCATGTTAAGATGAGCAGAAGAAGAAATAGTTCCCATCCTGCACAAGTATTTGCTAATATGGCCTAATCCTTTTTATTTCACTTTGAAGCTTATGATTATTGTTCATGTTCAAGGTATCCAAATAATAATATCCCTAGTTTAAAAAAAAAAAAAAAAAAAGTTGTAATTGATATTTTTGTGTGAGGATCGTTATTTTTGACACAACATCAGTATTGGAAGTATCGATACTTTAGGATCGATCCGCCCATCCCTACTGAACACAGCCAATTACAATCCTATTACAATGAACTAAAAAACTAGTGCTTTGAGATGATTATTTTAAAAGTTTGTTGACCGCTCTGTTTTTGATATTGGTAGTGTTTCAGTAGTTCGCAAGTTAATGTAATCCTGCTTAGAGAATAGTGTCAATATTTGTGGCTCGCTGTCCTGGGTGAAGGGCTCGGACTTAGATTAGTTATTAATAAATAGATAGGAGGAGAAAGGGGAGGTGGAGGGATGCTAGAAGACTCGACGCCATGTAGGGGTAAGCGGCTGTTTATATGCTTATTCTAGTGATGTGATTGATCGATTAAATGACCTTGCTCCTCCCGAACCTTGTTTATAAGTCTCAATTTTGTGTAAATATAAGAATAAAGCTGGCAGCCATAGACACTACTGTATGGGTGAGTTTGTTTGAGACACTTGCTTTCTGCTGAAGAATGGTAGCCAGAGGCTTTGATTAGTCTAAAGGACATTTCCTTGTCTCGTTTCCTCAGAGAATACACCACTCTAAAATGATGCTGCTGTTCAGACCAACTGGATGCTGTTGGCGTGGAGTTCATGCTTGCTATGTGTTTCCTATGATACAGTAATTGATAAACATTTTACAATAGGCTCTCCTTATCTTTGTTTATGGATACAGAAAAACATTAGGCATGATTTTTTGGCTGTAGTGCAGTGCAGTGTCGTTGGTCAGTTACATCAGTTCTGTGAGGTCAGACTAAATTTTATTGGAAAGGAGCAAAAGTTGACCTGAGCAGCCCTGGAATGTAATTAACTAGAATAGCAGTAGTGGTAGCAGCACTACTAACTTTTTACTTCACATTTTTCAGTAATGTGAATGTATTTCTGATGATCTCAAAATACTGTAGTTTTTCCTTTAACAAGCTACCATTTCAAACAAGCAACAGTGTAGCGTGGTTTTAAAGGGTAGCTTGACTGTAGTTTATATTATGAGTAGCTTATAGCTTGAGAAGCTACAGTTTTAAAATAGCTTTCCTTGCACTGCACATAAAACGTGGCAAACAAACAGATGCAGGTTCTGGCAAATGTGTTTCCTCTGTAAAACTCTGATCCTGGCAGTACGACTGGTTTTCTTTCTTTCAGACAGGGTGGTCAGGCATCTCTGCGGAGATGAAGGGAGTGATTCTGGACAAACATGACCACACCAGCAGAGGACAGACTATACAGGACTCACTAGAAAGTCCTTCACAAAGGTCTTAAAAGGAATGTTCTTCAGGAATAGAAAAATACTTATTACTGATTTGGTATATCCAGACATCTTTTGCTTTAGTGTGTCAATAGGAAATATTAATTTTAGATTTCCAATCATTCCTTTTGCGAATAGAATAGATTAGAAGTACAACAAGGAGTCCTACAACAGATGGTTTGGCCCCAACAGAGCATGGATCTCAACATCAAGTCAGTCTGGAATTACATCTTCATGTAAGACAGAAGCAATCGATACAGCCAAAATACATAGAGCTGTGGCATGTTATCCAAGATGCTTGGAACAAGCTATCTGCCAACAACCTTAAAAAACTGTGCACAGATGTAACTAGGAGAATTGGTGCTGTTTTAAAGGCATAGGGGGCTCACACCAAATATTGGCTTAGTTTACTGCACTTCACTGATAAATAAAATAATTTTTTTAGACGCATTTTTAGACACAAGAGCATCAGTGAGGTCAGACACTGATGTTGGATGAGAGACCCTGGCTCACTGTTGCCGCTCCAATTCACCCCAAAGATGATCAAGGTCTGGGCTTTGTGCAGACCAGTCAAGGTCTTCCACACCAGACGCAATAGACCATTTCTTTATGGACCTCACTATATGTATGGGGCACTGCCATGCTGGAACAGAAAAAGGCTCTCCTAAAACTGAGGCCACAAAGTTGGAAGCACATATTGCCCAATAAAGCTACTGAATGGAATATCATTATGATTTGTGTTTACTGGAATTAATGGAGTAATCAAACAAACTTTTAATTAGAAACGGGTGTCCACACACCTTTGGCCATATGTGTGTGTGTGTGTGTGTGTGTGTGTGTGTGTGTATGTGTATTGTATATACAGGGCTGGGGAGTAACGGAATACATATAACAATATTATGTATTTAAAATACAAAATATTAGTAACTGTATTTCACTACAGTAAAAATTCCTTGGTAATCAGAATACAGTTACATTCAAAAAGTATTTTGATTACTGAAGAGATTACTTTGCATTTAATTGTCATTTGTTTCATTTCATATTTAGACTATTCAGTTGGAAAACATTTATACATATAAATGATTGAATCCGAGGAGCGTTTGAACAGCAGTGAAACACTTTCTTATGATGTGTTACAGTTATACTGTTGTGATTGAAAAGGTGGATATGATGTCATTGAGGAACTTTCCCTTGGGAGCTTAATAGAGTTGCTACTTTGTGTTTCTACAGCTTAACAAAACACAGTTAGAAGTGCTTTGACAGATGAAACATAAATCCAGTAAATACACGATTACATGCCTTGTCAAAGTTTTTTATGCGGTTAAGGTATTTTTTACAGGAAATGCTAACCAATGAATGATTTAACATTGTATAGAAAGCTACAAATAATATATTTTCTGCCTCATTCTATGAACAGAATCTTTATTGTTTGAAAATCGTGTTTGATAGCGGAATTCATAGTAAACAACTACATTACCCATGGTACAGCAGAGAAAGTTCCACCAATCAGAGAACCACGGCCAGCTGTGCCTCGGAGCAAGCGTGCTCCCATGACGCACTGTGAATGACGTTATCGAGTCGGTCTCCCTTCACCCTTAAACTATATATATATTTGTACATATCGGAATATTTTGCAATAAACAAAAGATATATTGTTTCAATACATATAATCATCAAACTAAAATCAATAGTTTTATATATTCCCATGGTTCATTATTCGATAACATAATTTGCAATGCTTCATGGGATTGTAGTTTGTGCCCTCATGAAAGACTGAAAGTACACAGCCTTGTACCTTTGTCTTTATGTCCGATTTTCAAATACTTGTTTGCCTCAAAACAAAGTTTGTGATGTTGTGATTCACTGGTTGGTTTAGTTCATGGCTTACAACTCTATTATGAAGGATTTTATAAAAAGTCTATGGAAGAAATTAATGGGGAAAATACTTCCAGAATCCAGAGGGCTGAAAAAGTGGGCGGGCACTGTTGCTATTTAATGTAAAATAGCAATTATGCATACATAAATCCTTCAAAATAAGACCAGTAACATGCATTAATAAAATAAATAGGGTCAAATTTGATTTCATGCCGACTTTATAGACTGTTTTAATTTTGTTTTTCATCAGGTATGTTAATGTTTGCTTTGTCATTTTCATTTGCTATTATGGTTGATAAATCATTTAGTTGCTTGAATATCTCTTCTCTCTTCCCCTTTTGGCTTTGTTGCTATGGGAGAGAAATTAATTGTTTCGTCAGGGAATTAATATAAATATTAAATTAGCTTAGCACCTGTTTTCGCATCTTTGTCAATTTTCTCTGATGTTCACTGCGTTTGTCTGTGTGAAAACTCCCATACATTGTTGAAGAAAGCATCCATCCTTGCAATTTAAAGTATAATTGGCCATACATTGTTCTCAAACCCCACCCACTCTCCCCACCCCCATCCAATCACAATCACTTAGTGTAAACACAGAGCAGACCCCGCTAGTTAATTTCCTCTGTCCTGTTTCCCTCAGTTGCCACTTCACTTCAATTTGTTAAGACGTCTTATTAAATGTGCTGGACAAAGTAGACAGCCTCTGCATTTCACTGAGCCAGTAAACAGGGTCAAAGTTGAATTGAGGGCTGCTCTTGATTACAATGTTTTAATTTCCAAACTTGCATTCAGACTTTTGCAAATCAAGTGAGACACTGGTGTCTGAAACAGTGTAAAAAAACATTGCTTTCTGCGTAACATTCGTAGATAAATCAACTACAGGCAAACATTGAGCATGTTTGCATGCACGGTCATACACCGATAATGTCTAATAAGTTGACAACATGTGAAGTAACGTAAATGCCTTAAACAGTCTTCCTTTATCAGGGTAAGGTCATAAATGGTTTAAGGAAAAAAAATGAGTAGCACAGATTTTTGCCCAGTACCCCCATTCTGTGTTGCATGTAAACAGTAAACAGCTTTGACATCAAAAGCAGATAATTTAATGTCAGTATTCATTGCCATTTTGTTGTTGATGTTATTTTTATTGATGAACTTTATTAAAACTAATTGTGTTGTTAATATTATTATTTTTTATTAATTGCAGGCTTTTGTTGATCTAAACATTCATTTCTTGTAGTGTGAATTGCATCCAACTTTGTGAATAATTTGGTATATTTCAGCCTGGAATTACAAGCATGTAGAGTGTTGTTTCTCAGTAGGGTACATATTAGCGGCACAACCAAAGCACTCGCTTTAACGCATCGTTGCGTCATCCTCAGAAGCACGTTAAACTGGCCACACTAGCAGACTGGGAATAACACGATTTGGGTGGGGGGTGTCACACTTATTGACTGTTGTCGCTGATCTTGCCCTCCTCAGTCGGTGGGCCTGTCACACTCACCAATTAAGAATGTATGATAGGTGTCACACTAAACGACTGCCTTATACGTTTCTCAATGCTTCACGATCACACCCTATTTTTTCAGCCAATCAACCTGAAGCTCGCAGAGAGCAAGAGCACAGTGTAAACTTGAACAATAACCATGAACAACGATCAGTGTTTCATGACAGTAGTTGCAATTTGTGCCTTATAATTTGCGGTTGCACACAGAAAGAAGCAGAAGAAGCACTGAAAGATTTGGACAAGACCACATTTGCAGGGTCATGGACAATATGACTTGGCAATTCTCCAGAGGGAATTGGAAGTAAGAACGCTTTTATGAGAGTTGCTTATTACAGGAGTGAAAGTTAATAAATTGATATTAAGTCAAGTCATTTTTATTTGTATAGCGCCTTTCACAACACACATCGTTTCAAAGCAGCTTTACAGAAAATCATGCATTAACAGAAGTCATCATTGTATAGTTTGATTAAATACGATTATGAAGTGTGTATAAAAATAAGTTATTAAATAATAATTGTATTTAGAAACCCAGTGAGTAAGCCGAAGGCGACTGTGGCAAGGAACACAAAACTCCATAAGATTTTGGTTAATGGAGAAAAACCTTGGGAGAAACCAGGCTCATTGTGGGAGCCAGTTCCCCTCTGGCTAACAGCATGAATATTACTTATTTATGTGCAGTGCAAGTCATGGTTTAAAATGAGTAAACTAAGTAAGTGTTAAGGGCCAGTGTTTAAACAAAGATTTTGTAAGAACTGTAAGATTAATGACTAATGTCTTTGAAGTTCATCCTGGATTAACTGCGGAAGTTCATATAGATGCATTGTCCTTTGTTAGTTGGCTTATTGGCTTTCCACCCAGGCAAGCCCGGAAGCCCTCCCATCCATATAGCTGCGAAGGCCCTCCCACACAAATACATCAAGGGCTCTCCCGTCCGAATCGCAGTGGGGATCCTCCTGTGCGAATGCTGTGTGAGCTTACTCATGTTTATTTGTATCGTGGGCTCTCCCATTCATACCGCTGTGAGGTCCTTCCCTTTTCAAATTCAGTGAGATCCCCCGTTCGATTGCAGGATGGGCTCGTCTGCTCGAGCAGCAGCTGAGCCCCACACATGTGGGGTTAGCCCGTTCACCGTCGATCGAATTGCATCTGGAGGGACGCTTAAGGTCTGATCCGGGCGGCTCGGGTTCTCCCACGCCTGGGACAGACCTGCCCTATCGGGCATGGCAAAGCCCTCCAGTTGCAATTACAACAGCTCTCCGCGAAAGCTCATTTCTCTGCGGCCGCAACCGCCACTGTATTTCAGTGTTTCAGCCTAATTTCACTCTCTAATTCCTCCCTATCCTACACCTATTGGTTTCCTATCCCCCAAGGGGGGATATTGTCGTTTAATCGGTTCCTCTTATTCCTTCCAACACATCACTTCTGTGCCTCACGAGGCAACGATGCCAGCAACTTGCTGTTCCATTTCTTGGCTTCTTTTAGGGGGCATTCAAGCTCAGGTCAAGTCTTGAGCCTCGAGCCCTCCGCCAGGGTCAGCAAGCCACATATGTTTATGCTATCCTCACTGCAGGATTACGTTAACTTGCGAACTACTGAAATGGTGTTTTATTAACAAAGTTCAGGAGGAGGAAGTTCATTTAATCCAACCAATCACACAGCCAGAGTAAGAGTTTATAAACAGCTGCTTACCTCTACATACCATTGAGAGTTTCTGGCATCCCACCACCTCCCCATCTCCTCCTATCTATTCCATCAAATACTAATCCAGTCCAGGGGGGCATTTGAGCTCAGGTAACGTCTCGAGCCTCGAGCCCTCTGCCAGGGACAGCAAGCCACATATGTTTACGCTATCCTCACTGCAGGATTGCATTAACTTGCAAACTACTGAATTATAATATAATTATTAATAAGATATAAATAAAATAATTATAATATATAATATAATTTGTCATACAAACAGGCATGTTGGCTCCAAAGAGCAATGATTCTCTCCTCCATATGCACTGTCCACTCTCGCTTTTCATTGGAAGACATTTTTGTTTTTGTTTTTTTGCCGAAAAATATTTAGCTTTAGTCCTCTGGAAAACTTCTGGAAAACACTAACTTCACCCTTATCTATGAACTGGACTTCAGTCTGAAGCTCATTGATCACTGCCTTGGTCAAGTGTACCGATCCCACTGACTGCCAGCGATAATTTCAAACAAGCCGGATGTTGTTTAGTAGTTTGTGAAGTGATTATCTGAGCAGAGAGTCCCAACGGTCAAGGAATGAACACCATCCCACTGGCAGACACTAATGTGGCTCTGTCTCCCTCCACTTGGTCAGTGAATATGTAAATAAAGCTTACACCTGGGGCCTGGGTAGCTCAGTGGTAAAGACGCTGGCTACCACCCCTGGAGTTCGCTAGTTCGAATCCCAAGGCATGCTGAGTGACTCCAGCCAGGTCTCCTAAGCAACCAAATTGGCCCGGTTGCTAGGGAGGGTAGAGTCACATGGGGTAACCTCCTCTTGATCGCTATAATGTGGTTCATTCTCAGTGGGGCGAATGGTGAGTTGAGCATGGTTGCCACGGTGGATGGCGTGAAGCCTCTACACGCGCTATGTCTCCGTGGCAACGCGCTCAACAAGCCACGAGATAAGATGCGTGGGTTGATGATCTCAGATGCGGAGGCAACTAGGATTCGTCCTCTGCCACCCGGACTGGTGGATCACTATGCGACCACGAGGACTTAAAAGCACATTGGGAATTGGGCATTCCAAATCGGGAGATTTTGGTTTAACACTCCATGAAACAGGTACTTTAGTAATATTAATGATAATTCCAGTATAATTTGAGTTAAATGAACACACTTGTGGTTTGGTGTTGATGATGGGGTACTTGAGTCTTACTGATGGAGTTGTGGGGGGTGCAGATGACAAAAAAATGTTGGGAAACACTGTGTTAAGTCATTTATCTCGACTTTTACATGCAGCAGGTGTTCTTGTTGTTTCAAAAACTCAATTGAACAAACTTCATGGAATTGAGGAACTAAAATATTGCGACATCTTTGTGTGAATAGGCTATGTTGCGATAGTGCCAGAATCTCGTAAAGTTGCCATGTCCTGTAAAACTCTGAAAGGGATACTTATTAGGGCTTTTTGCATTAGTGAACTTTATTTTATTGGATTTTAACTCCTCCCTTGGGGGTCTTGTAAGCTGTTGTTGTATTTTCAGGCCACTCTTTATTTGTCATTATGCTGCCGTCTCCTGTTTACTGTCCCGGACTTCACCCCCTCCACCTTACACTCCCCCCTCTTATTGAGAATGAAGTGGCCTCAGTAGGGCACCTACACCTCATCAATCATCGTGTCCTTCATTTGCCTGCTCACAAAAGCCCAATTTTCATTTATCATGTGTGCCCCCCGGAGCACACTAATAAGGCCCTGGTAGCAGCCTATTGAGGGTGTATTTATTGTCGGGCTGAAGGTAATTCTGCTTAGCATTATGAGCAGAGTGATTCTGGACCGAGTCCTGAACCTTTAAAAGACAGATGTTATGGAGCGATCCGAGACATGCCAAGCTCCTCAAATTGGATGCGATGACGTTTAGTGGACGATTCGTCTGTTCAAATCCCCTTTGTTGTATTATTGCATTTTTATGTTAGAGAAGTACATAAGCACACACAACGCATAATTAAATGCCTGCCAATATATGTGGTTTTGCCGTATTTCCATATTGTGTAAGTCATATCAAGGTTTCTCCCAGCAAAGCCAATAGCTCCATTCTGATGCCATCATCACTCATTGTCAAAGCAGTGTTATCATGTGTGGACATACTGTGAAATAATCACACATGTTGAGTTACTGGGAATTCTTTTTTTGCATACATTTAATATATAATTTCATGGGTTTGTCACTGTAAATTTAATGGCTTAGTGTTGCACATTGCTCAATTTAATCACTTAGTTTTGGTCAATGACATAAGCACACATGACATAAATGAAACCATCAACAGTGAAAAGCAACTGCTCCATGCCAGCCTTCTCAGAATTACCCTTTGAACTATTAGCAGAACCAGCAGCGATAATTCATAGATAGAACAGGAATGGAACTCATTCTCCTTTAAACTGAAATGGGGCTGGTGCCAGAGTTGATACTTGGCTGGGGGATCTGTGAACCGTTCCCAGAACTGACCCACATTTACACTGAATTGAGTGTCAAATGATGACGTAACTGATTACGTTATGACATAATCTACCCACAAACTAACAAAACTAGCAGGATAATGTGCAAATTTGTAAATAAATGGCTGGAAAAGCTGTGCAGTGCAACAAAGATTGAAATTGGGTGTCTGTCCGATCAAGACATGTTGCATCCCTCAAATGAAGTGTGCCACATTGGGGCATCCTGATGTAGATAGCTTCATTGATTAGAATTAGAGCAATATAGTTTTGTTGTTTCAGTGAAGTAAATACATTTTTACAAAATGTTTTGTTTGTCATAATTTTTGTCTTTTGTTTCTATTTCTGCATTTAATTTTCATTCATTTTAGTCAATTTTATTTAGACAAAAATGGAATATAAATTTTATTTTATTTATTTTATTTTATTTTTTTGCTGAACGAATGAGGGTGTCACATCTACTGACTGTTTTGCTGAAATTTCGTGTAGCGTGCGTGTGTTTACAGAAACAGCACAATTTTCACAACACAAGTTACACATTCCAACTTGCACGTAACATATGCTGTGTTCCATTCAACTCGAAATGTCGAAATGTCCAACTTCCTTCTAGGAAAAATGCAATGGAACAGCACTTGAAGTCAGACTTCCAACTTGGGAAGTCGGACTTCCAACTTGGAAACTCGTGCGGAAATCCTCAAATCAAATTTCACTAAGATGCAGCTGCATGACACAAATAAGTCGGCACCCTTGAAAATGGGAGTTAATGATAAAGATTCAATTTTTTTAAATAATCCATCAGTGAGTCAAAATTAATTCCATACACGATAATCAAACTTGTTCAGCAAACATTTGCAGCGACAGTTGTTAAAAACTTTTGATAATTATACACATGTAGAACCAACCCGATCTCATGAAAATTCATACATATTTTATGAGTTGGCTATTTTGTATGATTTCGTACAATTTTGTTCTTATGTATTTGTATGATTTTATCATGCGCAAATGCCCAGATGTGTAATGCGGAAGTAAGCGCGAGTTTTGGACGCGAGGTGTCAAGGACATGGTTATTAATATTATGCCCTTACCTAAACCCCTTATCTAAACCTAACCGATCAGTAGAGTGTGTAAACAAAAGAAGCTGTTGTGTGTGACAGAAGCAAGTAATTGTCGAGTATTAGATGGAAACGATGTCCAGTAACGTCATTTCTATCAGGAAGACTGGCAGACTTGAGTGAAATTTAAGATGACATTTGTTTGATGAATATAAAACAGAAATGTAATGTCTCTCTTTGGCGTAAGCCCCGTCTGGCAGGCCGAAGAAGTTGTATTTGGAGCCGTCATATCCTGCCGGAGATAGGAGGCAGGGGCGAGGAACCTACCCCCATGCAGGACGGGAATCAACTGGTGGTGGTGGGGTGGTGGAGGTTGCCGTGTTAGCACACTGAAACAGCAATGTGATCGATTGTGAGCAGACTTATAAAGCATTGGCTTACATGTGATTGGATAGGAGTTTCCTAGCTAATCGTGCGATGATGTACAGCTGCTAGTCTTCCCGCTAGAAATACGCTGTGCTTTCATTGGCAGTAGTGATAGTCATACAAATTAGCCAAACTTTGAAAAGTAGTACGTGTTTTCACAACACAGGAATTCTCTTTCACTATGGTTCATCGCAAACAAATGGTTTACCATAACAGCTCTAACTTCTTAAACAAATAGTTAATTCACTCACCACTGTTGATGTTGCTCCAAACCCATATGACACTCTTTCTTCCATGGAAGACAAAATGAGATGTTTAGCATAATGTTCACACCACTCTTTTCCATATAATACAGTTCACTGCTGAACTGACAGTTTGGCAGAAGGGATGTGCAAGGACAGTCAACATTCATTTAACCATTCGACAAACCGTTATTCGATCAACAAAATCATTATTTGGTTATTTTACACGTGAAATAGAGGTCTTCAACCCAACAATAAGCCCGACAATAAGGTTCGGGTCAGTTTTTCAAGCATAGGGTGAGTTAAGGGCTGTTCACACGTTTTTGCATGTGTCTGTGCTGTTTTTTTAATAGTTTTTCTATGTAAACACATGCTGGATGGGCGTCATTGACCGTTGTGCCTCATCTCACTTTTTTCAGCGTCTTGTGCAGGACTGCCACAATTTTAGTGTTTGCTGCCTCACGGAAATGTCAACCTGCCCGGGCAGAGCACATATCAGGTTTAGCACTTTAATGATGTATTTCCCATTAGTTATCAATACTATATTGCAGGCAGAGACAGTTTGATTATTTTTGTTTGACTTTAATGTGAGTGATTTGATCATTTACGTATAGATCTACATATGGTGCTATTTAGGCTCATACATTAGCTTACTGTGAACTTTATTCCCTGCTATTTTGAGTGGTCTTTGATGCATAGCCATTGCAACAAACGTTTTTTATTATACATATAACCGTAATAAACATTCGTGAACCCTAATGGTTAACCGAATATTACAAACTGTTACCGTGCACATCCCTAGTTGGCAGAGCCTTTAGCTGAGTCTTAAAGCTGTCGTTTTATGCAGCTGACTACTATTTCCTTGCACGGCGGCTGGAACTCTTAAAATATAATGTTTATTTCCTAAAAAAATTCTAAAAGTAAAATATTTTAAAAAAATGTAATGTTCTCATTTCATGATATCAAATGTTCATGCACAAATGGAATGACATATGTTTATAAAATTACCAGGGAAATGACGGATAAAAATACACCATGACAAAAATAATTCCAGTTCACCAGAGTGACAGATAATGATTATTTGTAGTGCAACTTCTGATTGGGATAGATATGGGGAATAAAATAAAAATGTATAATCATTATAAGAAAATAACAATAATGTAATAATGGTTCAGTAAAATACAATATGATAAAAAATAAATCGCAAAGATGTACAATTTAGTATATTTTCAAAGGTTAACATAGTACATAATTAGGTCATAGGAAATCAGCTGACAATAAAGTTTGGGAACCCCCTGGTATAAACTATTCCTTAAGGTAATGATGATATTTGAATTGAAACGGTTCAATCAACTGGGGTAAAACTGTGGAAGGTAGTGACAACAACAGCACTGAAAACTTGGAATAGTATCCAAGTTTGTAGCTCTTTAGGATCCCTCTCAGAGGTCCCTTGCTCTCAGTTGCTGTCCAGCAGTCTGTCAGCATGTAAACGCTCCTGCCTTTAGGACACAGACAATTAGCTGTTTCAGCTGAATTATGATGTGCTACATAGTTTCCTTTTCTTCTTGAGTTAATGCTGTTAAATGCTGTCTTATGGATGTCACAGAGCAATATCAGTAACACCAATTTAAGATTATAAATGTACAGTTTGTAATTTCATGTGTACTCAAATGTGGCAAAACCAACAGAAGCAGTGTGTGTGTGTGTGTGTGTGTGTGTGTGCTGTGTGGAGACAGATTGCTCTTTTGCTTGCCTGTGACAGGGCAAGCTGTTAAAGAGCCTTCACATACAGGAGAGCTGGCCATAGTGCATTGATTTGGAATTATCCAGGAATCTGTGCATTCAGTGCTGACCAGCGGTCAGGGGGGAGGGACCACACACACACACTTGGCCACAGGCAATGTCAGAGATCGGATTTGATTGTTGGTGGATGGGTCTCTGGGAAGGAGCACGTTGATGTTGTCCAGGTCTGTGGAAGTCCAGCGCAGGTCAATCACTGTGTCCGCTCTGGAAGTGTGCGCTCTTAAGTATACTGCTGTGATTTTAGGCACATGCTGAGCAAGTATTATGGATTCATTCTTTTTTAGAAAAGTTCTCCTTATTTATTATCCCAAAAAGGACGAGACGTTTTAAGAAGGAAATTTACACTGGGTTTCACTATTTGAATGACAGATATTAATAATACTTTGAATCATGTGACTTGTTAAGGGGAGAGGTGTGCTATAACATTTATAAGCAGTCAGACTTTTATTTGGCACATGATAGAATGGGTGAAAAAAATCCCATATTGAAGAAGGAACCTGAGCCATATTGCATTTTAACTAATATCTGACACAGATCAGATATTGTTGCACACATGTAATCAGCAAAACACAAATGAGATTGAATTAGTAATGTATTAATACTGAATGAATAATGTAGTACGTGTTGGGTGTAATCTGATTACAAAATAAAATGTTTCTATAATCTAATAATCCAAAAGTAGTGTAATGCATTAAATCAAATGTTCTTGTAATCAGATAACAGATACTGACTTTCAATTAAGCAAGTACATTACTTGGGTTTACACATATTTAAAAATATATTTCATATGAGTATATATTATATAGAATAATAAATTTAAAACATGAATTATGTCAATATGTACACCTGTACATATTAACGTGCGTGCAACAATGAACAAGGAGGAAATATAGTCATTATTTTGAATTTGTTGAGCAGAAAAACAAAAACTTCTCTGTGAAAAGTGTTTTAGAAACTAAATGAAAAGTAATGTAATTAGTAATGTGATTACTTTTTCATGAAGATATCAGTAAAGTAATCCTATTACAATTTTTGAGAAGTAATAATTATAATAAATATAATTAATAATTGGTAATGCAATTTTTTACAAATTTACCCAATACTACTGTAGCTGTAACAGACTTTTTGTATATATCTGTGCATGTCAAATGAAGTTATTCTGGAGGTATGAGATGTCAAGCAATTGTGAAATGTAAATGCGAGCAGACAAACATTACAAACATGAAAAGAAATTAGAATAAATCAATATTCAAATGGGTGAAAGTCTATCAGAAAGTTTAATGATACACTTGAGGCTGATTTTGTTGCCACATATTTTAACTAAAATATGAAAAATTAAAGTATCTTCCAATTTTGATATTAGATGCTGACATTTTATTCAGCTCCTAGTGAGTTCTGAACACTGGCTGGAATAGATCGGAACCTTTGCAATGTGTCCGGGGACATTACACTGACTCACACACCACAAACATGCACAACAGTGCAATGTGTCAATGATCAAGTTATGAGGAAAAGACCTCCTACAATACAAACACAGATGGGACTTGTGACAAAAATGATGTACTTTGCAGCCTTTGTAAGGCAGAATTGAATTACCACAGAAGCACTTCAAGTCTTAACTATCAACTAAAAGCCAACCACGTGATAAATGGCACTGATGAGGGATCGCTGTGGTAGGCTAGCTTGTTCACCTGTGTACGGTCTGTCAATGCCCGCTCAGAGTTCAAATAATAGGTGCGTCCCAAACTGCACACTTTTGTACTATTTATGCCATTTTTTAGTGTATTGTAAGTAGTGGGAGATGTTTACACTGAAAATGCAGCAAAAAGAAATGTACTTTAAGTACCCGGATGATGCAATTTTTCAACCGCCAAAACTGAGTGTGGAATGTTGGACCCTTCATGCACTTAGTGCATGTGGCTTGCCGTACATAGCAGAAGGGGCGGAGTTACCTGGCTGCGTTCTTGGTCTTATAAAACAGTTGTAAATAATGAAGAATGTATCAGCTAGTGAAACTTCAGTGGGTACAGCACCTTACAAATGTGAGTTGAATGCTTTACCGTCACCCCAAGCTGTGTGAATATGTAGGCCTACGTTGTTTAAGATACAAGTGTTGAACTGAGTTTGGCTAACACGCTAAAGCTAACAGCAACAGATCACGTGCATTTGAAACGTAATTTCCGTCAGCTGTTAAACGGCGAATGCTTCCGTTTAGTAAAAAAAAGCTTTAAGTGTTCCATTTGGGATGATACTACACTTTGAAAATTCATACACTACATGGCTGAGTGCATAGTATATTTTATAAGTGCATAGTGTATAATGTGTCGTTTGGGACACAGCTAATTACAGCTTATGACCCGTTGTCACTGCTTTTTCAAATCTTCTAATTAGCGGACAATTTGGATAAAGTATCATGTCCAAAGTATACGTGTGCAGTGCCAGTGCTAAAAACAGAACTAGACATTGGACATGTTCAAAATGGCATTGGCTACTAACATACTACTCTTACTATTTCTGCCATACATAGATATAACAGAAGCAAAAAGAGTATTATGGGTACTATGCCATTCCGACTTGACCATTCTCTGCAGTGCTTTTCATGTGGAGTTTAAAGCAATGCTTAACACTGGATAGCAAGTGGAAAGTCATATCCTGCCACCTGATTGATATTGTGGAGGATGAGGGTTTAAAAGATTGAATGCCCATTGCAACAAATACTCAACCTATGGGGACTTGTTATTTCATTTAGATAACTTCTCAATTAGACTTTGGGAAATATTTAGGGTAACACTTTACAATAAGGTTCCATTCGTTAAAATTAGTTAATGTATAAGGTAAGGTTGTTGAAAATTGACTATATATTTACTTCTTTTCCTGTTAAAATGCATGTATTTCATTCTCATGGAAGAAAACAAAACTCTATGTAACAATAATGTTTATTAACATTTTACAAACAAAGCCTATAGTATAAAGATAGAAATGCACTAAAATATCACCAATTTAAGTAGCACTAAATGTGGTAACACTTTACAATAAGGTTCCATTTGTTAACAGGATTAGTTAACATGAACAAACAATGAACAATATATTTTTTTTACAGCATTTATTCATCTTAGTTAATTTTAGTTAATAAAAATACAAGTGTTCATTGTTAGTTCATACTGCATTAACTAATGTTAACTAATATAACTTTCTATTTTAAAAATGTATATGTTGAAATTAACATTAACCAAGATTAATAAATGCTGTAAAAGTATTTTTCATTGTTAGTTCATGTTAACTAATCCTAATCCAAAATGTGTGATTAATCACGATTAACTATGAAAAATCATGCGATTAATCGTGATTAAATATTTTAATCGACTGAGTAATAATTTTAACATAATGTAAATGACATCAATGCTAATTATTTAGTTCAATGTAATTTGCAACTTTGCAAAACTGACAAGTCGTATCATTATTATTAATGCATAATGGACATCATATGGATAGAATAGGCTATGTGGAATTTGTAACGCTGAATTAAAACATGCACTTTACAATATATATATATTATATCCATGTCATATTGCATTTATAATAATGATATGACTTGTCAGTGCTTAAAATTTCATGTCAGCTACATATTTTAATACAAAATGCACAACATTGGAACGTAAAATGTTAAATACAATTCCCACATCTAACATTAAAGTGCTTGTTCTATGCAAATAGTGCAGTGTGTCTGTTTTAGCTGTCTTAATGTGATCGGCAATGTCTGATGGACGTATTTAATTTTGCAAATTAAATTTAACTAAATAATTATCATTGATGTCCTTTGCATTATTTTAAAATTAGTACTGTCAGTTGATTAAAATATTTGATTAAATTTAATGTTTAATACATTAAATATTAATTGCATGATTGTTCATATTTTATTGTGAATAATCACAAATTTTGAAATTGTTGAAATGTACTATATATGTACTCTTTTTCCTGTTAAAATTCTTATGGAAGAAAACAAAACACTATGTAGCAATATATTGATCAAACAAAAACTACAATTAATTATAAAATTAAACAAAAACTGACAAACACAGTTTGCAAAATAACTCAAACTAAATTAATAATAATTTGAAATTGTAAATGAAAAAAGAAAACTATATTAAAAACTCAAAACTGTAACAACCTTGGTCCTGTCCTCTGAGAGATGGACAAACATCAGACGGCACACAGACAGCAAACACCAAACCTCAGAAGACAAAATTCGTGCTCAATAAGAGTACAATTCTTGTGGACTGCAGCTGTACAGCCCCTGTCAAACCTTTAGTTTTTTACGCAGAAGAATTGTGTTACTGTCTAATAAGAGACGTGTGACCACACCATCTCAATGCGTATGCATGTTGAAGGTCCTTCTGCTTGTTTATGTAAGAGTAATTGCAAGCTGATAGGACAGGTGGGGGAGCCTCTGTTTTGCCAAACCTTTTAAAGTTAATCCAAAGTTAGAAAAAATGCCTGACCCCCAGCTTTTGCCCCAATCAACACAAACTGATCATAACTCTCAACGGTCCCGTGCTTTTGCCCAAACCTGTCAAAATATCCTCCACTCTCTCTGTTAGACGTGTTGAGGTGATGGCAACAAGACCTTGGCTGTAATTTCCAGAAATCTGTCGAAATTGCTTAAGTCTTAAATTATCTTTAATTGGCCCCTGAGTTGGGTTACAGGGAGTTGCTTCCAATCACAGCCACACGGACTGAAAGGCTCTACTCACTTCCAGCTGTGTAACAATGGCCAAATGAGTGCTCACCAACATCAGACCCATTGCCAAAGGTTACCGTGGATGAATTTGCCCACTGCGTTGTTTATTTTGGTAAATGGTTGTGGCACAGCCCATCAGTAATGCTCAATAACCATGTGCCTGTTAGACAGTGCTGTCTTTTTAAGAGAATTCGACCCACTTATTAGGTAGAAATATTTTATAGACTTCTTAACTGAAGACACTGGAGCAGCTGAAGCACATGGGAGCTTCAGGTAGGATATTTTCTCAAAGATTATAGACAGAGGCCCTTTCACTTTTCACTCTGTTTTCACACTGTAATCTCTTTAACACCAGGCTCAACTGCAACCTGAAGCTCTTGAGTAGCCAGTCTTTCAACTTCTCATTGAAGGCTTGTGTTACATCACTGCAGGGCTAGGCGATATAAAAAAGTGTATTTTTAATTTTTTTCAGCCTTTTGACTATATTCAATTTATATCTCAACATTTATACGTATTTTATCTGAAAAGTGTTAACGTTTTTTTTTTTTTCAAACAGAGGATTTTGACAGCTGATAAGATTACCGATTTTCTTGTCATCTGATCGGTCAGTACCGATTTTATGAGCTCTCTCATAACTGGTTATGTATAAGATTTCTACTCACTGTTACTGTCAACTAAATTTCCCTGTTGGTAATACCAAAGTTGGTTAATTGACATTCAAATATACAAAAGTTTTTTTTTTTTTTTTTTTTTTTCAAACAGGCCTTTAAAACATGTATGCTTACACAAAAAAATTCTCTATATTAGGATAGATAGCCCTATAAAGAATAGAGGCTTAGTTTCAAATTGAAGGCGAACTGATAACCCATAGGTGCAATTAAACTTAATGTGACATTTTGGTTATTTATTCATTGACACTAATCCATATAATATTATTATTCATTATTTTATTATTTATATTTTATTTCTTTTTGCATAATATTTAATACATGTAATTTGATAGGACTTAAATATGTAGAATTATTATATTTATAAATATGTTCCCTGCCTTCTCATTTTGTTGGATGTTGGTAATTTTAGTTGCTCTTTCACTTGTTCCTGCTGGTGCTTTAATGAGGTAAACACACGCTCTCTCGTGAGACAAGACATGACCCATGGAGCCTGATAGTGAGGAACGAGATGAAAGGAGAGCGGAGGAAGAGCGCATGTTTACGGACTGAAGAGGTGCTACTGTTAATGCCATATCCTTGGGAGTTATTTACTAAAGATATTTGAAATATACACTACCAGTCAAAAGTTTTGAAACACTTACTCATTCTTTATTATAATTTTTTTCACACTTTAGAATAATAGTAAAGTCATCAAAACTATGGAATAACATAAATGGAACTATGGGAATTATATTGTGACTAAACAAAATCCAAAATAAATCAAAACTGTGTTATATTTTAGCATCTTCAAAGTAGTCACCCTTTGCCTAGAATTTGCAGACATGTACTCTTGACATTTTCTCAACCAACTTCTTGAGGTATCACCCTGGGATGCTTTTTAAACAGTATTGAAGGAGTTCCCATCTATGTCGGGCACTTATTGGCTGCTTTTCTTTATTATTTGGTCCGAGTCATCAATTAAAAAAAAAAAAAAAAATTAATTACATTTTAGTTTTATAATGAAATAAATTTATATGGTGGCACAATTAAATTTTTTGTCTACAAAACTAATTTCAAACATTTAAGCATCCGCCTTCAGATCAAAAGATTTTTAAGATCATGAGAAACATTTCAGTCAAGTGTTTCAAAACATTTTGACCGGTAGTGTACATCATCATGAAACTGACATTATTATTATTATGTTACCTATGCCTGGCAGAGACTGATAGGCCACAGAGGCAGACGAGAATAAAGACCGTTTCACAGCACACGCTGGTTTCCCTTTGCCTTGTCGCGTGTGCCATTATATCCGGCACACTACACTGCATCGTTCTTAACTGCTGATTCAAGTAGGTTGTCTTAAACATTTAGCCAGTGTTCCGCACACTTCCGTGATGACATGACAGTGATGCTGAAAGGAGTCAAGCACCTTTTGTGACTTGGGTGATCGGTTAATGTGATCGGCCAATTTATGAAACCACCAAGCTAAAGCTAAAGGAAGTGAATAGCAGCATATACTAATTCAATAAGCCGATTGATCGGAGAATCCCTAATTGTTGCCAAATTTATTTAAAATGTGTAAAGTAAGTAAAATATAGTAAAAACTTAGTAACAATTAGGGATGTCCTGATGCCGGAATCGGAATGGGGTCTGATACTGTGCTCATGTACTTGTACTCATACCTGAAAAAGCTCCAAAAACTGATACCTACTGACATACAAATGTCATTGTGTAAACATTCAGGCACAAATGAAAATTGTGGTATGTCCAAGTGTGATTATTAAACTGCAAAGGCTGCGGTTTAATGAAATAAATGTAGTCTGCATGTGCAAATGTGTGAAGCTGGCCGCTTATACACTGAAAACACCACATCACTAGCATCATATACTTTTGGTGTTTAGTAAATGACAGTGAGCAAAGTGCGCATTCACACTGAAGCCTACAGTGCATCTAGAATACATACTTATTTAATTAAAAATTAAAAAGCGTTTTGCAGTTTAATTATCACACTTGGTCATATAGGGATCTGCTTTTCCAAAGGTGAAAAGCTGTCGCCAAAAACATACCATATACAGTCGGCAAGGAGGCTCCGCACACTCGTGGGGGAAAGCAATGCCCTGTTACCATAGTTACTCATTCATTCCTATGAGAAAAACGGGGAGACATATTCGATAGATTTGCTATGTTAACAATACAAATCATGACAAAAAGCTGTTGTGTAGTTGTAGGCATACAATAAAACTGTAAACAAAAAACACAGAGAAGGGTGATTAAATAATGATGGGGATGAAATAAATTTTATTAAACAAAATATGCAGTTATAGTTAATATAACAACAATTAAGCCTACAAATATAAGCAGTTTTACTACTTGTGTCTTCTTAATAAGTACTTTGTTTGACAGTAAAGATGTTGCTAATGTAGATAAGTATACATTTATACCCAGTACTGTATACCTAAACATTTTACAGCAACTTTACCTTATTAATTAAACACTTAGTCATACCGAACGGTAAGCACAATATCCTGAGAAATGTTTGATTCATTAAAGAATGAAAACCAATATAAGCAGCGCTCCACTCCGATCATATCTTTTTTGTTTTCTCAAAGTTTTTTTCAGGTATCTTCTTGCCTTGTTATCTCATTACTATGTCTCTGCTGGAAATGTAAGCAAAAGCGTAATTCTAGCGGAAAGACTCGCAGCTGTACATCGTCACGCCATTATCAAGTTAGCTCTTAGCCAATCATAGATGGGCTCTTGCTTTAAATGTCTGCTTACAACTTATGACTTTACTGTTTCAGTGTGCCAACACGGCAGTCTCCACCTCCCCACTGCCACCAGTTGAGACGCATCCTGCATAGGGACTGCAGGCTTCTCGCCCCCTGCATCCTACCTCTGGCACAATCTGATGATATGAGTAGCAATTTCATCGGACTGCCAGATGGGGCTTATGCCAAAAAGAGACATTAAATTCCTGTGTTTCATTATTATTAATCAAATAAATGTCAATGTCATGCAAATTTTACTTAAGTCTGCAAATAGTCCAGCATATGATCAACTGCAGCCTCAGCGCACTTCTTTGGCTTCTATATTTGACGGTTGGAAGGTGATACAATTTCTGGTCTGGATTTTTTGGCTTTGTCTGAAGTGACAAAAACTACACAACAGTGTTGTCATGTTTTTATATTGTTAAAATAGCCAAATCTATTTGAAATTTCTCCCCATTTTTCTTAAAGGAATAAATGAGTAACTATGGTAACGGTGTATTGCTTCTCTTACAAAAAATCCAAACTAGCGGCAAACTTGCAGCAAATTTGCTTTTTAATATTTTCACATGCAGATGAGCTTTTGATTAGCCGCAAATGTTTGTCAGAAGTTTGCAACTCTTCACCGGTTGTGGTGAACCTCCGGCAACGATGGACAATTTACTGCAAGTTTGCCGCCAAGCTCATTTGCATGTGAAAAGTGTCAGTGGCGAATTTGCGGCAAGTTTGCGGAAAACTTGCCATGAAAACTCGATTTTTGTAAGGGTTTACCCTACACTAAACCATGCCCCTAGTTTATGACGTGTTGCCAACTGTATCAATGGGCTTCACTCGGTTTTCCGCTAAAATAAAAGCTCCATGTAAATCTAAAAAAATAAATATATCACTACTGTATAGTTTTGTTATATTCACTGTAATAATAATAATATCACTACTAATAATAATAAATCAATAATAATTGTATTATACTTAAGTAATATCTCACATCTGTAATGCTCTGTTGTGCAGCATTTTAACTGACAAAAAACCCCTCATATGTTGTATTTTGGATTGTGCTGTGAGGATCTACACTGCCTGGTCAAAAACAACAAAAAGTCACCATTTGGATTTAAATAAGCAGTTACTTAAGAGCCTATGATTGGATCATTACTGCAGTGATTAATATGTTACAGCTGGCAACAATTCTTTTAACCCTAACTGCTGCAGTGTGTAGCTCTCATTTCTTAAACAACCATGTCGGAAGACGTATTCTATGGTCGTGGAAAAGATGTTACTGTGTTTCAGAAGGGGCAAAATATTGGCCTGCATCAAGCAAAGAAAACAACTAAGGAGATTGCTGAAATTACTGGAATTGTGTTAAGAAATGTCTAATGCATTATTAAAACCTGGAAGAATAGTAGTGAACCATCAGCTTCACGGAAGAAATGTGGTCGGAAAAAAATCTTCTATGATCGTGATCGGAGATCACTAAAACTCTTGGTGAAGTCACATCTTAAAAATCGACAGCAGAACTCACGGCTATGTTTAATAGTGAAAGTAAGAGCATTTACACATGCACAATGTGATGAAAACGTACAGGATTAGGACTAAACAGCTGTGTGGCCACAAGAAAGCCACTTGTTAGTGACGCTAATCGGAAAATACGACATCAATTTTCTAGGGAGCATAAAGATTGGACTGTGGAGCAATGGAAAAAGGTCATGTGGTCTGATGAGTCCAGATTTACACTATTATAAAGCGATGGGCATGTCAGGGTAAGAAGGGAAGCACATGAAGAGATGCACCCGTCATGCATGGTGCCCACTGTACAAGCTTCTGGAGGCAGTGTTATGATCTGGGGTTGCTTCAATTGGTCAGGTCTATGCTCAGTAACACTATGCGGCAATCAAATGAAGTCAGCTGACTACCTGAATGTACTAAATGTCCAGGTTATCCCATCAATGGATTTTGTCTTCCCTGACTTTTCTCCCCCACAGGCATATTCCAGGACGACAATACCAAGATTCATCTAGCTCAAATTGTGAAAGAGTGGTTCAGGGAGCATGAGGAATCATTTTCACACATGAATTGGCCACCACAAAGTCCTGACCTTAACTCCATTGAAAGTCTTTGGGATGTGTTGAAGATTTTACAGAGTGGTTCGACTCCCGTCGTCAATACAAGATCTCGGCCAAAAATGTATGCAACTCTGGACGGAAATAAATGTTGTGACGTTGTTGAAACAATGAAATGCACCGTAATCACAGCTAAAGGTCAGGCAGTTTATCTAAAAGTACTTTGTATGCAAAAAATATTGCAATGTTATGTTGACAATTAATTGTTCTATTTAATTTGTTTACATTTGAATGAACTCATATATTTAGGCACCCTTTTGGTGATAAAATTGGAAAAACTGTAGAATAATAATAATAATTATTATTATTATTATTTATGAAATAATAAAAAAGGATTTCATAGGGTCCTACACGTTAACATGCAGAGATCTTATACTGTTCAGCTTCTGTTCATGAAAAAGAACATGCCCCTTACATTTGCAAAATCATTCCTATTGAATGATAGCCTTTACATATCAGTTATTATTAGTTTTATTTCTGTGAACTTTTTTTTTGTTTTGTTTTGATGACCATTTTTGAAAAAATAAAATTAAAAAAAAATATTATTATTATTATTTATTTATTTATTTATTTATTTTAGGTCTTAGGTGGCTGATAATGTCATAGTTGGAGTTAGTTGCTAAAGCCAATAAAGTCAGCATGTCAGCTCTCTTGGTTTTGTTTATAGTGAATATTTTTATATTATTTTTTTTTAAATTTGTGATATTTGATCATTTTGCGACAGCTAAAAATGACTTTTTTTATTATGTCTTTTGAGTGACAGTTGCTGAAACAAAATAAACATGCTGTCCTCAGATCATCAGAATTACAATATTGTATTTGAAAACTGCAACATTACAAAAAAAAAAAAACAGGTACTGGTATCTGCGAGTACCAAAAAGTACTACCCTCATCCCTAGTAATGTTTTGTATACTGTTTTAAATTAACACAAGGAAGATGTTGATTTTAAATTATATTATATTGAATAATATTATTAAAAAAGATGTATAACATTATTATATTATATTACTATTATTAATATTATATTAAATCATTTTTATTTATATGTATCAAATTAACAATATATAGTAATAAACAGCAATATTTACCTACATATTTATTTTTCTTTTACATCCTTAAACATTTTCAAATGTTCCAGTACCCTGATATCGACACCATTCTGCCAAGTTACTGACAAGCAACCTTTCATCAATTCAAATGTGTTTACCTTTTCCCAATGTTGTAGTAGTGTCTGAAGAGGTGAGCATACTGTAAATTTATAAAAAAAAAAAAAAAAAAAAAAACATGCTCTAAAGTTCATACATATACATACATATATATATATATATATATATATATATATATATATATATATATATATATATATATATATAGGAGTAAAAAATATATTTTTTCCATAAAGAAAATGGAAAACATTTTACACAAACACAAAAAAAGACATTTGATAGCCTATAATTATGGGACACAGCTGTCCAGCATCTGCAAAGAGCATCAAAAACTAGCACGGGTGCAAGAACATGCAGTATTTTCACGGTTTAATTGCATAAGCTAAATTTAAATGTATTTAAGCAACATCACACGAGCAAGAGTGCGATATGGCCCTACATCAGCACTGCTGTGATTTGGCCGCAGGCCGAGTGCCATAGGTAATCACAGCAGTGCTGATTTAGGGCCATATAGCACGATTGCGAGTGTGATATTGCTTATATACAACAGTTCAATGAACAAGTAAATGTAAAAAAATTAGGAAAAACTGAGTATGGTCATAAAAACGCATTTGTGAATGGAACTACTTTCTTACTCGACCGATCAGAATCTGCTGTTGTTGGTTCAAACCAAATGATGCGTCCAAGCCTTCGTTAGTAATTCATAAATGTCACTTCAGAAATAGTATCAGGGCTGAAGAAACGAGGATGGATGTGTGTGTGTGTGTGTGTGTGTGTGTGTGTGTGTGTGTGTGTGTGTGTGTGTGTGTGTGTGTGTGTGTGTGTGTGAGTGAGAGAGAGAGATGGAGAGAGAGACGGAGCTTGTGCGATCACCTGTTGCCACTCCCAAGCAGAGATGCTGTCAGCTTTCTGAAGATCAGCTTTCTCAGTGGTAAAATAGCCGTCCAAGCGGGGGTATTCCTCTCTGTTTCACAGTGCAAGAGTCATTCACTATAGAAACTGCAATGTCCTCCGCCATTTTAAACAGTATGTATCCAATGTGGAAACTCCGGTAAAAGGTAAGCGCCTTGAGTTCTGTAATCAATCAGACTGTTGTGTCTCTCAGCCATGATGAGCCATAATGCTGAAGTTGTTAGTTTAAAGCTATTTCCTAGCTTTAGTAGTGTAGTAGCGATCATGGAGCGCTGTTGTATGTAAACAGTGGCTGACGCGGATGCACTTCACGTCACCAACTGGCTCATATTACACACAAAAATGATCTTTTGCCACCACCTGTTGGCTAACATATATAATGTCAAAAAAAAAAAAAAAACAACAACAAAAAAAGACAAACAGTAGCCCTTAACACATATGCACTGCTCTTACACTTTAGTTTAGAACTGCACAAACACAAGCGGAGTGATACACACAGTGAAACATCCGAGTGCTGATGGTGTCAGACCATCAGTGCTCATGGAACGTCTCTTGTCCAATCAGATTCGAGGACCGGAACTAACTGTTGTATAATATATATATATATATATATACATTTCTGTTTAGCAGGGAAATACATTTGCAGTGCAAATTAGGGTTACTCCAGGGATGCTTGTGCATCAGCATTAGATGCTGGAAATGTCCTGCCCCTTACTGAAACGGAAAATATGATTGGTTAGCAAATATCCAGTCGTGTCTGAAATGAACGTTCTGATTGGTGGATCAGTTTAGTCGGACTGTCTGTCTTGCCTGTGCCATCAATTGTGCGCCCGCCTACTGCTGCTCCATGCTCATTTAGAGAGAAGCTCTGTGCACTTAAAAAAAAAAAAAAATTAACTCAACAGTGCTGCGGCATCACATTATAAGATTGAAAAAGTTCCTGGTCAAAAGCCTACTCGTTGTACTGGCAGCCATACGTATCATCACTTATTTTAGGTGGGTATACGCAAAATCCTAAAAAGATAGGTGGGCATACGGTGTATGCCTGCGTATGCCCTAGACTACACTGCCTTTTCCTGTGGCATGACTGATAGCGTGTTGCGTCAGCAGCCTCAGAGACATGGGTTTTTGTCCTGAATTGAAACCAGGAAGTAATCACGACGCGTAATCAACGACAAGCACAATTCTGAGGTTCCATTTTCTCTCTAAGATTACATGTTTACTCCACTGACAGTTAAGTTAAGGGTTGATGTTTGGGAGTAGAGTAAATCAAATTAGCATTCCTCTTCACTGTATTACATCATTTACAACTAAAAACAACATGCTTTTGCCACCCTTCTATGGAGATTTCACCTCATTTGTGCCCATACGTTCAACAACACTTCCAGCTTTGGCCACTGGGGGCAGTGGTTCACATTTTAGTAAGTACTGACCGAAGCTGCATTCCGTTTCGCAGGTTAGAGAGCACAAAAGCATAGAAAGCACACCTACGGTGAACTAAGATGTATAAAAACAGCATCAAACTCCTTTAGTTTATTTTGTTTTAATGTTTATTTTCGCCAAGCTTCATATAGTACTCTAATGGTTCGCAATGTGAGTAAATTTCCCTCTTGTGAAGTGATGTATTGATGTACACTTATTCCTATGTTGTTTGCAATGGTTGAGGTTATTGCTGCCAAGGAGAATTGACCAGTTTTTAAGTCCAAGTGTTCATTTACTTTTTCCACATGTGAATGTTAAATGGGATGTGTTCAATAAAGACATTAAATATTATAAGATTTTGTGTGTTGTTAGCATAAGCACATTTTTGTTTGTCTATACTTGTGACTGATGAAGATGATATCATATTTGATGGCCAGGCCAGTTAATGTAGAAAACATTTATTTTTATGAATAATCTTATTTTGTGTTTGCGTCCATCAAATCCCAAATAAAGAAAGTGAAAAAATAAAAAAAAAGTTAAGTATTTAAAAAGTATTATATTCTTTGATTCACATTTTATTCTTGATTCACATACATATTTTTTTACATGGTAATTTAATATATAAACCCTTTTTTCCAATATGGGTTTTAAAGCAAGACAATGAGAGCTCCCTTACATTTTGCAACTCTGTTGAGCATACTGTCTATTAGTCTCAGTTATCTTACGTTACTCTAGTGTGTGTAGTTTTTCTCTATTTGCTTCCCTCCCATCTTGCACTGCTTTGTATGCCCAGGTGGGTCTTTCTTAGTGCAGCTGATGTTGTGAGAACGGCCCATCTGTCTGCTTCTCTCTCGTTCCTATCTCATTTATTTCTCCTCTCTGATGCTTCAGCAAACAGCATTGCCATGGCTTAATGATCCGATGGCCTCAGTGTTTCCTGTGTGTCCTGCAGTACTGCTGTAACTCAAGGGTCTGCCGTTTGGGTGGGCATGGACTGTTTTTATAGGAAGTGCCCGAGGGCTGCGGATAAGGAGCTGGAGTTTTGACAAAGCACCTCGACTGATCCATCACAGATCTGACACATTGTTTTGTCTCAATGTTCTGAAGCATTAGTGGCCTTAGGAGAGTTAGATGAGAAATGTTAGTTTGTAGTGAGATTTTTATTTTTTTATTTTTTTGTTTACTTTTGTAAGACTTTGGAATCTTGTCAAATTTGATCACAAATTGAGACATTGTTGAGTTCTCTTCTGAAACTCTAGAGGAGGCTTTTTCTCTGGAGAAACAACAAAGCAGGAGACATCAGTAAATAGTCTTCATTTGCTCTAAATTTAATCTCGTGTTCAGCTTAGAAGAAACATTTGAGATTTTAAAGAGATCTCATTTGAGATTTTTTCTTTCCTAAAGTAAGTCCTATTAACATGATAAAAGTGAAGTCTTGAATTAAAGTCTTTTAAACAAGTGTTATAATTGTATTTTTTTATTTTTTTATTATTATTTATGTATTTATTTTAGATTAGTGTTCTGTTTTTTTAAATGTTAATTACATTTAAAGTCAGGGAAGCATTAAGACATAAAGGCATGATTTTGATTGATTTTATATAAAGCTGTTCACTGGGGGCTTTTAGACATTTAAGACATTACGGTATAACATTTCTTTTCATTTCAATTGATTGACATGAGCTGTCAGTTGTTTACATTTTTTTACAAATTAATTTCAAGACACAAGATTAATTCAATAAAATAATCGCAAGTAATCACATATATCAGTATTTGCTGAGAAAGGCCCCCAAATAAAAATAATTCAATATATAGCCTAATGATTAAAATAATTATAAATAATACACACACACACACACACACACACACACCCACACATATATTGAGATCATTCAAAGAAATGACATTATTGTGGCTGACGAGTAAAGCATTGATTAGACAATACATTTTTATTTCAATATCATTGAGCCAAGCCTATCATTAGCTTACAGTCTACAGCATTTAATTTAGCAGTTACATTTTTCAATCTGCCCGAGGTAAACTTATTATAAAGGCTTTTCTAAGGACATGTTTTGCATTCCACACACGTGTTTGGAACATCCATTGTCTCAGTGGTTTTCAGCTTTGAGTCATAAACACAGTATTTTTAGGATGTTGTGTCAAATTTAATGTTATTTAAGCATTTCGAGACCCCTGGATTCAGAGTTGTGTTCTGTCCAGGTGTCCTTGAATGCAAAACCTGCTTTTTGTTTTGTTTTTTACACATGCTCATATGGCTGCCCATATCGCCCATCCCTAAATCCACCCCTGCATACAATTAATAAAACATAATGATTAACAACTGCAATTACATATTTTCCGTAAAAATGAAAATGCAGTGACTTCTACACATGGACTCGAGTGAATCAGTGAATCGTTTACTTGAATGTTTGAACAAACTGACTAAAATGAACTTGACCTCTTAATGCTACATATAAGTGAATTGGTTTTGTCTGAGCAAGTCGATTCTAAAATGATAGTACAATGTTTTGGACTTCCCATGAGAAAGAGAGGGTGAGAGGATGGTTTAGGTAAGCAAGTTTAATCTCATCTCCGTTCGCTCGGCTCATTTGCATGTGAAAATAACAAGCGACAAATTTGCTGCAAATTTGCGGAGGTTTGTGGCTAGTTTAAATTTTTTGTAAGGGATGCGACAACAAGCAATGTGTTTTATCATGTTACACCATTTGGTTCATACCAAAATGCGTTAATCTTTAACCTTTAATAATTTTTTGATTTTGGAGTGAAATATTACCTGGACATTTTTTTTTTCAATTAACATTTTTATTGATTCATAAATACATAACAACAACAACAAAAAAAACATAACATATATATACACTGAATCAACATTTAACATTTAACCCCCACTATACCAAATCACCAAACCCACCCTAACCACCAACGAACACCCCTGTGGTCACAAATAGATTAAAAAAAATAAAATAAAAAAAACCCCACAATAATCATATATAATAATAATAAAAAAACATCTCTCTCCTCAGCCCCTCCTGAGAGTCCCCCAAAAACACCAAGTAATTACCCCACTTCCTGTCGAATAAATTCTGAACCCCCCAGCCTTCTGCTTGACATTCCTTCATAAGCAGCCACTCTCCCCATCTCCGTACACCACTCTGGAAATGAGGGTGCCCTATCTGACTTCCATCCCCTTAAAATAATTTGCCTGCCCACCATAATGCTGATCAGAACCCAGTTTTTTATGTGTTTATCCCCAAAATGTATGACCGCCCCATTGCCCAAAGTACAAAGTCAGGGGCCTAGTGAAATTTGAGTGCCTAAAACGTCACACAAAAAACTCTGAACTTTCAACCAAAATTCCTGAATCTTAACACACCCCCAAAAAGCATGGGTTGTGTCTCCGTCTTCTGACTGGCATCGCCAGCAGGTGGGTGTGTCTTTAAGACCAAGCCTATACAATCTAGAGGGGGTCCAATAGAATCTATGTAAAATCTTAAATAGCATAAGGCACACCCTTGCATCTCTAGATACAGACTTGAAATTTTTTAGAATCCTAGCCCACACTCCCTCCTCCAATACCAAGTTTAAATCTTTCTCCCATAATGTCTTGAGAGAAGTTGAAGCTCCGTCCTCCAGACTCTTAATTAGCAGGAAGTAATATTCTGATGCCTGATGACCTTTTCGTCGGCAGTTTTCACCTCTCGCAGAGTATCTGCCCCTTTGGGGGGGGGCACTCCCAAAAACAATACAGAGCAGGTGGCGCAGCTGTAAATACCTATAGAACTGAGATCTGGGAGTCTCAAAATGTTTAACCAAATTTTCAAAAGATCTCAGCACTCCACTCTCATATAGGTCACGAGTGTATTAACCCCCCTCACAATCCACTCTGACCAGCAGAAAGGGGATTTATTCATACATAATTTAGGGTTCTGCCATATGCTTGAGGCAACATTTAAATAAATGTCCGAATTAAACACTCTGGACACTTTTGTCCATACCGAGTGCACATGCGAGATAACGGGTTGTAATTTAACTTTTCCGACTAGTTTAATAGACAGGCTTTGCAATGGCAAAATAGGGGCAAGAACTTCCCGTTCAATACAAAACCAGGGAGGGGCTCTCTCAGGTGGAAGCGACCAGTGAGCCAAATGTCTGAGACCAAATGCATAATAATAAAACAAAATTTGGGCCTAGCCCACCTTTGTCAATCGGTCTATGTAACTTATTAAAATGTAATTTAGAACGCTTACCATTCCAAATGAAGGACTTCACTATGCTATCAAATTGCTTGACATAAGAGAGGGGGACATCTATAGGGAGAGATTGTAACAGGTAGTTACATTTTGGAATACAGTTCATTCTAATAACATTAACCTTCCCAATCATAGATAAATGTAATGAAGCCCACCTGCCCACATCGCTCTAAAACCTATTTATTAAGGGGTCAAAATTAACTCTAACTAAATCAGATAAATTTGCTGGGAATAAAATGCCCAAATACTTAATGCCCTGTTTGGGCCACTGGAAGGCACCCAGCTAGAAAGCCATTACTGGGCAGTACGCTGTCAGAGCCAAAGCTTACTAATGGTTCCAGGGCAAGGCAGAACAATAATGGGGTAAAATAATCTGAAATTAATCCATTTGTTTGTACCGCCGCTACCGGGTGTCTATATAGTAACTTGATCCATCCAATAAAAGTATTCCCGAACCCGTATATTTCTAAAACCTTAAAAATATAATCCCATTCTACCATATCAAATGCCTTTTCGGCGTCAAGTGAGATGTCAGCGACCAGAGTCTGATCATTCCCCACTGACCACATGGTATTGATGAAACGCCTAATGTTATCAGAAGAGCTGCGGCCCCGAATAAACCCCACCTGATCTATATGTATAAGAGATGTCATAACTTTGCTTAGTCAGTTAGCCAAAATTTTTGACAATATTTTTATGTCTAGATGGATCAGGTAAATTGGACGGCAACTCTTACACTCGCTTGGATCTTTGTCCTTTTTAAGAATCAGACTGATCCGGGCTTGTGTCATGGTTGGCGGAAGCTTTCCATTCTTTAATGATTCCGTATAAACTTCTAACAAAAGTGGAGCCAGTTCTGTAGCATAAGATCTAAAAAATTCAGCGGTAAAGCCATCTGGCCCTGGAGACTTGCCTGTAGGCAAGGCCTTAATTACCTCGCCAAGCTCCTCCAAGTTTATCTCAGAATCAGGAGAATGTTTTTGCTCAGTTGTCAGTTTAGGGAGTTCTAATGGTTCCACAAAATTTCTAATATCTTCATCAGTAGACGAAGATGTGGAACTGTAAAGATAAAAATAGAATTCTTTAAAAGCATTGTTAATATCAATGGCCGAGGTAAAAATTTCACCACCAGCAGATTTCACTGAGGGAATGGTAGAAAAAGACTATCTCTGCTTTATATATCTAGCCAAAAGCTTCACTGCTTTGTCCCCCCGACTCAAAGTATGACTGTCTTGCCCTGAATAGCCAAAACTCCACCTTCTGTGACAAAATAGTATTATATCTGTATTTCAATCGGGTCAATTCTCTGATGCCATCAGACCACATTCGGCACTTCAGCTCTGCCTCTGCACTTTTAACATTCCCTTCCAGCTCCACAAGTTCTCGTGCTTTGGATTTTTTGATGAATGAGGCATACTGTATGATCCGACCCCTAAGAACCGCCTTAAGTGCCTCCCAAGCCACACCCACAGAGGATACTGATGACCAGTTGGTCTCCATATAAACATTGATTTCAGCCTTTAACATTCGTTGAAAATCAGGATTTTACAAAAGGGATACATTAAAGTGCCAACTATATGATTTCTTTTTCTCCATATGTGACATCTCTAAACTCACCAGGGCGTGATCTGAGACTAAGATGTTTCCAATTGAACAATCAACAACAGATGAAATGAGGGATTTATATATATATATAGAAATCTATTCTAGAATAAATCTTATGTACTGATGAAAAAAATGTATAGTCCCTACCAGATGGGTTCAAAAGTCTCCAAATATCTGTAAGACCAAGATTTTTACACATCCTGTGAAGCGTCAATGTTGCTCTAGGGGGCTTGCACACTTTAGCTTCACTATGATCAAGGACTGAGTCCATCAATAGATTAAAGTCTCCTCCCAATATTATATCATGAGGGGTGCCAGCGGCTTGCAACATCCCTTCAAGATCTATAAAAAAATCCCTGATCATCAGCGTTAGGTGCGTAAATATTAGTCAAAATCAACCTTTGTCCCTGAATTTCTGCTAAAACAATAATGACTCTTCCTAATTTATCTTTAATCTGTTTGAGACATTGAATTGTAGATGTTTACTTATCAATGTAATGACTCCCCTGCTCTTACTTGAGCCAGTACTAAAGAAAACATGTCCACCCCATATCTTCCCAAATTTTTCAGCTTCCTGCGGGGAAAGAACACTATATCATATTTATTACGTTTAAGAAAAGAAATAACCTTCCTTCTTTTTATGGGGTGCCCCAACCCATTCACATTCCATGTGGAGAGAGACAATCCACTCATATTAACATTTGACATTTTGACATATTAGAAAAAATACATTGTGTGTCAAAAATAAAATTATAAAGACCACATTCCAACATTAGTGCCACAGTCAGACCCCTAACTTCCCCAGATCCAAACAAACAGAAAAAATAAAAATGTGCGCCTTAACCCCGCGCACGACAGCGCCAACTGCCTTCCATCCCTCTAAACTCAAACAGTCCATGTATGCCTATGAGAGTCCCCGTGACAACTTTGCCACCAGATTGCTCAAGTCCGGTGTTCCTGTGCAAATTTTGTGAGACAGAATTACATAACAGAAAATAATCTATAAAACAAACTCCAGCCAGAATAATAGGCAGAATAAACACAAAGAACGTGTAGATTCAATCACAGATTAGATTCAGTCTCAAAGGTGTGTTCCTCCACAAAACAAATTCCAGCTGCTAGCGGAACCAGCACGCAAAAATAAATAAAAATAAATAAATAGTAAAACCGTTCAGTTTCCTCGGACAGTCAAACGAATGTTCAGTGAGCCAGCTCATTCATGAGTGCAGGAGATGACCTAATTATTCCAATTTTATTCCAATGTCCTGCAAAAAACTACTCCACGAATCAAACTCCAGCCAGTAGGAGGCATAAACACAAAGAAAGAGCAGATTCATCCACAACTGTCCCAAAGGTATGTTATTCCACAAAACAAACTCCAGCTGCTAGGCAGAACCAGCACAAAAATAAACACAAAAGGCACCCAGCTTCCTTGGACGGTTAAATGTATGTAGGTCAGTTCACTTGGAGGCACATGAGAAAAACACCATGACTTCCTCAGTCCATTGATTTTATGAAAGACATCACTTGTTGTGGACATGTAAATATTTTGCAGCCATCCTTAGTATCTATTCTCAATTTGGCCGGGAACGCATGCAAAAGATGCAAAAGTTTCTTGAAGGAGTGTTATTCCACAAAACATACTCCAGCCGCTAGGTGGAACCAACACAAAAAGAAACAAAATAGCAAGATCTTCTAAGTCAATAACAACCTTCATCAGCATCAAAGACATGCTCGCCAGTTGCCGCTGGATTTTTCCCGCTGCACCGTCCAAACCAAGTCCCTGGTCTGCGGGCCTGTCTGAGGTTCCAGCTTGAGCAAGTAAGTGTTTTTTAATATCTCCAGAGCCCGAGGATTTTGAATTCTTTGCCGTGTTGACTTCAAAGAACAGATATGTAGCAGGGTGTAATGAATCTCACCGGTTTATGACATAAAAATAATCAAAAACTAGCAAAGTGCGCAGAGATCACCGTTTAGACGTCCGCTCCTCACATGGTGCTACGTGACTCCCCACTAAAATGCGTTCATGTACTAAAAAAATCTAGACACAAGGCGCAACAAATGGAACAGAACACATGCGTTTTTAAAAGTGTACTTTCTTTTTAACCTGACACAGCGTCTAAAAATTTTTTGCACTTATTAATTTAAATAAATTCTTAACTTAATTCAATACCAAAAACTGTGGTTACAAATAAAGTATATATAAACAACATTCTCTCACTTCATCCACCATGTTTTCTTTGTTTTGTTCCACTGAGCTGCCTACATTTTGGTAGCCACTGCATCATTAGCTCATCTTTTCCCAGTGTTGCCATAGCTTTGTTCACTTCTAATCCTGCTGTCTATTTCTTTTGTTGTAGGGCACCCATGTAACAGCGAGTGTGTTTCAAATGAAGAGTTCCCTGCACCCCCACTGACAGACACATGTCCATCATTACAGCCTGATTACACACATGTCAGAGGTCATGATGCTGGCCAGATGACAGTGTATTGTCAGTGCAGCTAATTGTTGGCCTGTAGTGCTGTCATGTGATTATCACATCAGTTCTTTAGGAGACAAAGGGGCTTGAGTTTCTCCTTCTCTTTGTAACATGAACAATGACTTCAGTTTGATCCAGGTGAACTGATATTATTTCCTCTTCATACTTCACACTAACAGCTGTGTGTTAGTTTATAAATCTCATAGATGTACATAGGACATTGTAATGCGGTTGCTAAGGTATTCTGAGTGGTTGTTAGCACATTGCTAGGGCATTGCTAGGTGGTTGCCCAGTGCCTGAAGAGCCTTCTCCTTTATTGTAAGTATATGGGATTTTTTTATTTTTGTTACCTGTTGTATCATCTGCCAGCTGAAAATCATAAGTTTGAACATGGAAAAAGTAAATAATTGTAAAGGTGTAAGAGGAAGAGGGATAGTTAATCATGCAATCTCTTCATACGCATTACTAAATTTCCATGACAAATCCGGTATACATCAATTAAGAGACAAAGACTCACACTCTGTGCTGCTCTCTCACTCACAGCAAGAGAAAGAGATGTGAGTCGCATCACATAGGCAGCACTATTTCTCGAAGTGCCATTACCCAGCATGCGGTTGTTTGACATACCAGTGCTATCAGTGTGACAGAATAACATGTTTGCTCTGCAGACATTAATCAATAAAGTGCATCTCACTTAATTGCATTCTTCATTGATGTTAAATCTCACTCGCAGTCTGATAAAGAATGCTACTGACACTTTACATACTTAAAATATTTATTTACTTTTTTACACCATAGGAACGTTTGGTAAAACATGTTATAAAGAGGGTCATTGATAACCAATAATTCATTCACAAACCACTGATATGCAATTACAACAAAATGCATTAAAAGATAGTTCACCCAAAAAAATTACAATTCAGTCATTGTTTACTAATCCCTGTATTGTTATAACCCTATATGACTTTCTTTCTTTTTCTTAACCAAAAGGGAGAAATTGTGAAAAAAAATTGTGCTCATTGATATCATACAATGGCAGTTTATAGTGGGCCGCGGTGATTTTGCCAAGTAGGACATATTCCTGGATCAACATCATTTGTTGATCCTGGAATAACATTTTTGTCAACCAACCTATGATATCATCAACATGTGCCGATCAACACCGCCTCTGATTCATTTAAACAATTCCCTCAACTTTGACCACCATTCAACAAGAGATGATGGTAAGTAGGGTGACCATACGTCCTCTTTTTCCCGGACATGTCCTCTTTTTCGGACCTTAAAAAAGCATCTGGCCAGGATTTCTAAATTTGCGAAAATTCAGCTTTAGTTGCATTATGATGTGCATCTGGTCAAATACTTCATTGTGTGTGCATGTATATTTGCATTGCTTTAACCCCTCTTTGTAAGTCCCGCCTTCTCGCACATGAATTGGTTGATTATAAGAGGCTTGCAGCAACTATTGGCCAAATTCCTGCCTGTCAATCTCTTCACAAACACGCGAAGCATTTTTGTGTTTGGCATCAAACAGTTGCTTGACAGCTGAGTGGAAACAATGCCCAAACGAAAGTGCAAATTTACAGAAGATTTGCACAAAAAATTCCCATGCTTTCGTCCAGGTCGAGATCCGTGGGAAGCAGAATGTATGACATGTAAAGCTGGCACTTATGTGTCAGTTGCTTATAAAGGTTATAAACGGTCAGCAAAAGGTGAAAGTTCATCAACGATCTACTTTATGCGACCAGGTAAAATTGTTATCACATTGCTTCATTTTCCATGGCCATTCAAAATAATAGTAATAGTAAATGAAGGTACACTCATGGCATCAAATATTTTATTTTAGTACATGGACATTCAAAAGAATGTTGGACATTTTTATTTATTTATATATATTTATGTTATGCTAATAGAGTGTCTTTTTCACTGTATTAAAGTTTGCATTCATATTAATTATTGAACCCTATTATTCCTTAATTACTAAAAATTTACTAATTATGTTTAATAATCCAAATGTGGATTCTTGATTATGTGGTTTGGGCCTGGATATATTTTTAAAAGTAAATCATGTTTAAACTTTGGTTCTAAATAGGCCTACATTTTTTTTTAAATAAAAAAATACTGTAGTACCCTCCACTGTCTTTGTAAACATGAATCATGAATAGATGTTGATTCATAAGTATAATTTCACTGATTCAGGATATATTTTATATTGTCACCAATAATTTCAGTCCAGTGTTGTTTTGCTGATGTTGACCCAGGACCATAATTTTCACCATGTTGATCCTGGACCATCATAATAATTTCAATCCAGGCTACATTTGCTGATGTTGACCCAGGAACATCATTGTCTGTATTTTGATCCAGGAAAGTCATAATCATTTCAATTCTGCGTAGGTGTGCTGATGCTGATCCAGGACCATCATTGTCACCATGTTGATCCAGGACCATTATAATTATTTCAGTCGGGGCTAGATTTGCTAGTGTTGACCCATGACCATACATTTCACCATGTTGATCCTGGACCATCATAATCCTTTCAATTCCGGGTGGATTTATGTTGGCATTTGTGGAGTTGCATTAGCATGGTTTAGGTCCTATTTAGCAGACCGCTACCACTTTGTCTGTGTAAATGAGGAATTGTCAAACCAAACAAAAGTAAAGTATGGAGTGCCACAGGGATCAGTTTTAGGGCCTCTGCTTTTCTCCTTGTATATGCTTCCCCTGGGAGATATTATCAGGAATCGTGGAATACGTTTCTATTGTTATGTCGATGATACCCAACTTTATATTTCTTCAAAACCTGATGAGATTTCACAATTCTCCAAATTAGCAGAGTGTATCAATGAAATAAAAGATTGGATGGCCAGAAATGTCCTTCTACTCAATTCCGACAAAACAGAGGTATTAATTATTGGACCAAAAACCTCTAAAAATAGGCCGCTAAAATATAATTTGACTCTCGATGGATGTACTGTTACATCATCTTCTACAGTGAAGAAATTAGGTGTTATATTGGATACCAGTCTGTCCTTTGAAAATCAAATTACCAATGTTTGTAGAACAGCATTCTTCCACCTGAGAAATATTGCTAAATTACGACACATGCTCTCTGGTGCTGATGCCGAAAAACTACTTCATGTGTCAAGACTAGACCTCAAGACCAGATTATTGTAATGCATTACTGGGAGGATGTCCAGCAAGTTCAATAAATAAACTTCAATTGGTTCAAAATGCAGCAGCCAGAGTGCTGGCGAGAACCAAGAAATATGATCATATTAGCCCCGTTTTATCATCGTTACATTGGCTACCTGTTAAATTTCGTATTAATTTTAAAATTCTGTTAACTACGTACAAAGCTTTGAATGGTCTAGCTCCACAGTACTTAAGTGACCTTCTACCACACTATATTCCATCACGTTCATTATGATCGCAAAATTCTGGCCTGTTAATAGTTCCTAAAATATCAAAATCCACAAAAGGAGGTAGATCCTTTTAATATTTTGCTCCTAAACTATGGAATAGTCTCCCTAACACTGTTCGAGATGCAGACACATTCACTCAGTTTAAGTCTAGACTAAAGACTCATCTATTTAGCCAGGCATACACCTAATTTATCATTCAACTCACAATTTGGCTGCTTTAGTTAGGTCTGCCGTAACCAGAAACAGTGATCATGATCTATAACTCTGCAATAAATTGAATGGCATCTATGCTAATATTATTTTATTTGTTTCCCTGTCTCAGCCTCGGGACTCCTATCCTGTGGTCACCAGAACCAGCCAGATCCAGCTCCGTTCCTGCTTGGTGTTGGACTCCACTGCCATGTGTCGCTGTGTGATGATGACTAATAGCAGCCAGTGCCAGCCAAACATCACTTCAGTCTATTACGATGGACTTCAGAGGATGAACTGATGCCAATTCCAACCATAAGACATGGGATACTTCAAATGCCATAACCTGAACCTTGGATTTAGGTTAGACCTCACCGAAATTACCAGCCAGGTTGAACTGCGATGCACCTAAATGATCTCTGCCTGCATCACCTCGGTCTAATGATGGACTACACTCTTGAAATGGAATACATAGATTATCAATTAATTGCCAACAAAACCCTTCATAAGATAACTAACAAGGACAATTGCATCTATGTGAACTTCTGCAGTTAATCCAGGATGGACTTCAAAGACATTAGTCATTAATCTTACAGTTCATACAAAATCTTTGTTTTAAACACTGACCCTTAACACTTACTTAGTTAAATAATTTTAAACCATGACTTGCACTATACATAAGTAATATTGGCATTATATTCATGATGTTAGCCAGAGGGGAACTGGCCCCCACAGTGAGCCTGGTTTCTCCCAAAGTTATTTTTCTCCATTAACCAACATCTTATGGAGTTTTGTGTTCCTTGCCACAGTCGCCTTCGGCTTGCTCACTGGGGTTATAAATACAATTATTATTTAATTACTTATTTTAAACAATTCACAATCGTATTTTATCAAACTACACAATGATGACTCTAAGACGTTATAGATATTACAGTTTTATCTTCTGTTAATGCCTGATCTTCTGTAAAGCTGCTTTGAAACGATCTGTGTTGTGAAAGGCGCTATACAAATAAAAATGACTTGACTTGATTTGCTGATGTTGACCCAAGACCATCATTGTGACCATGTTGATCCTGGATCCTGGATCATAATCATAATAATTTCAATCCTGGGTATATTTGCTGATGTTGGCCCAGGACTATCATTGTCACCATGTTGATCCTGGACCATCATAATAATTTAAATTCTGGGTAGGTTTGTTTATGCTGATCCAGGATCATTATTGTCACCATGTTGATCCTGGACTATCATGATAATTTCAGTACAGGCTAGATTTGCTGATATTTACCCAGGACCATCATTTTCACTGTGTTGATCCTGGACCACCATAATCATCTCAATTCTGGGTAGGTTTGTTGATATTGATCCAGGATCATCATTGTCACCATGTTGATCCTGGACCATCATAATAATTTCAATCTGGGCAAGATTTGCTGATGTTGACCCAGCACCATCATTGTCACCATGTTGATCCTGGACCATCATAATAATTTAAATCCAGACTAGATTTGCTGATGTTGACCCAGAACCATCAGTTTCACAATGTTGATCCTAGACCATCATTTTCACCATGCTGATCCAGCACCATTATAATCATTTAAATTCTGTTGTAGGTTTGATGATGCTGATCCTGGACCATCATTGTTGCCACGTTGATCCTGGACCATCATAATCATTTCAATCCTGGGTAAATTTGCTAATGTTGATCCAGGTCCATCATCATTATTCTTAGTCATTGTTTCATTGTTAACAGTTAAATCATTATAAATTAAAATGGGACCTGCTAATTTTACTCTACTGCAGTTTACTCTGGCATAAGTCTTTAATCTTTAATCTTTGCTGTTTACTGATATCTATTGCGTCAAATTATTTGAAATAAAGAAATTTGTAAATTAAATAAAAAAAAAAGTAAAAAAAAAAGAAAAAAAATTGGGAGAAAAGCAGATAAAAAAAGATTTTTATTTTTATTTTATTTGTGTAGTTTAAAAATACAGTGGCAAGAACAAGTATGTGAAATTAGCTTATTTTCTGCTTTAGTTGGTCATAAATTGTGATCTCATCTTCATCAAAGTCACAAGTATAGACAAAACACAATGTGCTTAAACTAACACACAAACAATTATAATCTTTCATGTCTTTATTGAACACATCCCCTTAAACATTCACAATGCCGTGGAAAAAATTAAATGACACCTTGTATATAATAACTGGTCGATCCATCTTTTACCTCAACCAAGTGTTTACAGTAGCAGTGGATTAGACCTGCACAACGTCTATCGTCTCAGCCATATTCTAAGGATTCTACTGTGAACGGCACTCTTGAGGTCATTCCACAGTATCTCTGTTGGATTAAGGCCTGTTTAGATATTTAGGGTCATTGTCCTGCTGCATCAACCAACTTCTACTGAGCCTGATATTATCCAGGAGGATATCTTAATAATCTTGGAAATTCATTTTTCCCTCAAGAATGGCAAGTGGCCCCGAAGCAGCAAAGCAGCTCCACATCATTATGCTCCCTCCACCGCACTTCACTGTTGGGATGATATTTTCATGTTGGTATGTGGCGCTCATTTTACGGCATATATAGTTCTGTGTGTTCTTCCCAAATAATTCAACCTTAGTTTCATCAGTCCACAAAACATTTTCCCAGTAGCATTGTGGAGTGCCAAGGTGGTGTTTGCAAACTTCAGGCGTGCAGCAATGTTTTTGTTGGAAAGCAGCAGCTTCCTTCACAGTGTCCTGCCATGGATACCATGCCTGTTTAATGTTTTTGTATAGTAGACTGATGAACAGAGATGTTAACCAGTTCCAATGATTCCTTCAAGTATTTAACTGTCCCTCTAGCATTCTTTTTTACCTCTTTGAGAATTCTGCAGTGTGCCCTTTGAGTCATCTTGGCTGGACGGCCACTTCTAGGGAGAGTAGTGAGAATATTAAATCATAGTATACATAGTTTGTCTAACTGTGGACAGATGAAAACCTAAGCTATCCAAGATAACTTTGTAACCTTTTCCAATTTTATGAAAACCAGCAGTTCTTGATCGTAGGTCTTCTGTGATCTCTTTTTTTGCGAGGCATGGTCCATGTCAGCAGATGCTTCTTTTGAATAGCAAACTCAAAATGTTTGAGTGCTTTTATTAGTCAAAGTAGCTTTAATCCACACCTCCAGTCTAGTTTATTGGATGCCAGGTTTTCCAACTCCTGACTCTAAGCTTTCGTTGACGTCAATAGCAAAGATGTTCACATACTTTTTCCAACCACACTGTGAATGCTTAAATGTTGTATTCAATATGTACAAGAACAATACAATAATTTGTGTTATTAGTTAAAACAGACTGTGTTTGTTCATTATTAGGGCTGAGAAAATTAATGCATTTGTTTCTGATTAATCATTGTTGTTTAACGTGTTAAAATAAGGAACACAATTAATGTTGGATCCTTTTTTTATTTCCTGAAACTTCACACAATAGCAGAAAGTTTTGTTTGGTTGCATTTTGGGTTCTTTTCCTTGTCTTTATTCATTGGTTCTTGTGTTTATAACTCCCTGGTGTGTCTTGTTAACCCAATTAGTCCTTGTATATGCCCTCCTGTTCTCCCTGTCATTGTCAGTTCTTATCCTTTGATGGCTGTAATGTTTTGTTTAGTTCTCGTGTTACTAGTTTCTTGTTTCTTATGGTTATTTTGGAGTTTTCATTAAAGAAGCCTGCATATAGATCCAGTCCTTCTCATCTCTTGTCTCTGCAAGCATTACAATAGAACTGACCGGCAATTTCCCCATCACTACCAGCGCTCTCGGCTATGGAGGCCATTCCCCTGCCACTGCCAACGCCCTCGCCACCGAGGCTGTTCCATTGCCGCTGCCAGCGCTCTCGGCCATGGAGGCCATTCCCCACCATTGCCAGTGTTCTCGGCCACTGAGGCCGTTCCCCCACCACTGCTGGTGTTCCCTGCCATGGACAACGAGCCAGCGTCCACGCCTGCCATGGACCACGAGCCAGTGTCCACACCTGCCACGGACCATGAGCCAGCATCCACGGCCATTTTACCCCCTGAGTCTCCACCTCCTGCAGCCTCTTCCACAGTGGCTCCACCCCCTGAGTCCCCAGTGGCTCTGCTCCCTGAATCTCTAGTAGCTCTGTCCCTTGAATCCCCTAGTACCTTGCTCCCTAGTCCTTGTTTTTTGAGATCCCTAGTGCTATGCTTTCTGAATCTTCTAGTGTCTTGTTTTTAGAATCCCCTAATGCCTTGTTTCTTGATACCTTGCCCTCTGAGACCCCTAGTACCTTGCTCTCTGAATCCCCTGTCACCCTGACAGCTGAGTTTCCCATTGCCCAGACCTCTAAGTACTCTGTTGTCATAACCGCTGAGTGCCCTGTTGCCCTAGCCTCTGACTTTCCTATTGCCCTGGACTCTGAGTTTCCTGTTGCCCGGACATCTGAGCCCTTTGAATCCCCAGCTGCCCTGGCCTCTAAGCCCTCTGATTCTCCAGTTGCCCTGACCTCTGAATCCCTCATCATGGCCTCCACGCTGGCCTCGGTCCACGAGCTGCCACAGCTGAACCCTCCAAGGCCTCCATGCCAGCCACACGCCGGCTCGCCAGACCATGCTCCCTGCCCAGTCTTTCCAGACCATGCTCCACGCCCTTTTTCGCCAGACCATGTTCCACAATCTGTCTCACCAGCCCATGCTCCACACCCTGTTTCGCCAGGCCATGCTCCACACACTGTCTCGCCTGGTCCATGTTGGTCTCTCGGTCCTCCGCTGGTTCCGCCCTGGCATCCTGGTCCACACCAGTCTCTGGGTCCTCCGCCAGCTCTGGCCTGGTCTCCTGGACCACGTCGGTCTCTGTGCCCTTCACCCACTCTGCACTGGTCTCCTGTTCCACGCTGGTCTCCAGCACTCTCCGGTCTCCCGTGGTCTCCAGTGCCCTCCTGGCCTCTAAGCCATCTGATTCTCCAGTTGCCCTGACCTCTGAATCCCCCATCATGGCCTCCACACCGGCCATGGTCCACAAGCTGCCACGGCTGAATACTCTAAGGCCTCGCCAGGCCATGATCCAAGCCCTGTCTCACCAGGCCATGTTCCACGCCCTGTCTGGCCAGGCCATGTTCCACGCCCTGTCTCGCCAGGCTCTGCTCCACGCCCTGTCTCGCCTGGTCTATGTCGGTTTCTCTGCCCTCCACTGGTTCCGCCCTCACCTCCTGATCCATGACGGTCACTGGGTTCTGGGAGGAAAAGTGATCTATCTACATGAGTCTGAAGTTGTGTGTAAGTGTATTAATTCCATTGTTTTTACTTTGTTGTAGAGTAGTATTCATTGCTAGACTTGTGCTGTTTGTTTACTGTGTTGAACTTAAATGTGTGTTGATGTGTGTGCTACATTGTTTTGACTTGTCCCAGGGTATTCACTGCTAGATTTAGAGTTGTTTGTCCAGTGTGTGTAAAACTATCATTGTTTTAAGTGTGTCTATAAACAGTGCTTCTCTTATTTTAGAGTATTATTTATTGCTAAAGTTTAGCATAGTTTGTTTGCAGTGTACTGAAGTACTGTATGCATTTGTTCCTGCGCTTGTCACCTCATGCAACCTTTAGTTTTGGTTGCCCACGTGACTATCTTTGTTGTCCTAAGTAGCATTAAGGCGTGTCCAGCTTTTTTCACTTAATGGCTAGTTAGCAGCGTGTATATATTTGAATTGAATGCGGAAGTGGTAGCCCTCATGAAAAGCCCTCCTGTAAAGACCAGCGAGTCTACCTGTGTGAGTCCACCAAGCAAGGACACCGACAAGGTGCCACCCACCATTGAGTATCTTTTAATTGTATCTATTTTCTTATATTTTCCTTCTACATACTAACATCTACTTCACGAATGACATATGCCCTCAAGCACATCCCTGTTATCTGTTACAGACAGTTTACACAATATAGACGCAAGACACAATGCAACCCACACAACCTACATCCACTTTGCACTTCAGCGCCTGCTCCGCTCTCTTTCTCAGTGGGAGTCTGGAACTGCCAGTTAGCTGCAAACAAAGCTGACTTCATTCCAGCCTTCACCACACAGTCCACCCTCAGCATCCTTGCACTGACAGAAACATAGATATGTCCAGATGATTCAGCAACACCTGCTGCTCTCTCCAACAACTTCTCCTTCTCTCACACCCCTCGACACACTGGCAGGGGTGGGGGAACAGGTTTGCTCATTCCAAACAACTGGACATTTTCACCACACTCTTCTCTATGTAACAATACTTTTGAATTCCATGCTATTACTACAATGCAACCCACAAAAATACATGTCGTTTTCATCTGTTGCCCTCCAGGTCAGCTGGCAAACTTTCTCGAGGAGTTGGATGTCCTGCTGTCCTCCTACCCGTAGGATGGTAGGCCACTTGTGGTTCTTGGAGATTTCAGCATACACCAAGACAAGCCCCAGGCCACTGAAATTCATGTTCTTCTGGCCTCGTTCGACTTGGAAAGACTAAGCACTACAGTAACTCACAGATGGGGCAACCAGCTGGACCTCATTTTTACATGTAACTGTACCAACTCAAATATTCTTGTTACTCCATTGCATGTCTCTGATCACTACTTTGTTCAATTCAACATGACTCTCCCATCTATATTAAAACAAACTCCGCCTTTGGTCTCCTTTCACCATAACCTCTGTTCTCTTTCACCGTCACGCTTTTCCAGTCTAGTTATCGCACGTTGGTGGAATGACCTTCCCAACTCCATCCAGGAAGCTGACTCACTAAAGAAAGGAAATCACTGTACACTTTTTGTGAGTTAGCCTAGTTGTAAACAAACCATTCCAGACAAATTTCAATAGATATAATACTTAGAACTGTACTATAAACAGATTGACCATTAATCTTTAATAAAATGCACAATGTAAAAAAAAAAAAAAAAAAAAAAGAAACTAGAGGATTAATGTTTGAAAGTGAATAGTGAATAAGGTTGTCATTCTGCCTTACTTTTCCTTTTGTGTTAAAAGAAAAATCATACAGGTTTGGAACAACATGAGACTAAGAAAGTGATGACAATAAAAAATTATGAATCAAGCATTGCGTTAGTTCAGGCAGGTCATGCTAGTCAAGATTGCAATCCACTGACTTGTGACGTCTACCAATAAAATTCCTCCATCATTTATTCTCTCAGTTGCCTTTCTATTGCATAGGTGCAAGTTGAACTTAACACCCTCCTCCATCCCAAGATTCACATCTTGTCTGAGAGCACTAACTTTGTCCTCTAAACATCTTGGGTGCTTCTCATTTGTGCATCCACGTTTCACTCCGTCCTCCATCCACAAGACCGTGACCTGAAAACTGATCAAAGTCCGCCATCATGAAGGATGTATTAATTCTCTATATGCACCTCGAGGAGGTGAATACTGAGGACAGAGGAAGCTTCCCAAGGAGGCTTGAGCATGTAAGCACAGGTGCATCTTGTGCTGAATACTTTTTTGTTGAAGCACCTGACACACGCTTACATTTTCCTCCCCCTTTACATCTGACAAAGCCATTTTAACTCATTTTTTATTCCTTTGCAGTTTAAATGAACCATAGTTTTTGCATACTTCAACTTTGCATCTTGAATTATTAGGTTGTATTATGAAATTATCAATTAATCAAGTTTTAACAACATTATGGCAAACAAAGGGACGGTGCTCTGAAGTGACGCGTGAGAGTATGGAGAGAAATGTATTTGGCCAGGACAACCCTACTATTTTTGAAATGTTTCCATGGATTTTTACTGACCACAGAGGGTCAGGACCTCGGTTTAATGTCTCATCCGAAGGAAGAACCTACAAACATTAGTAACACATTATGTAATGTTGAAATATATTACACTTTAAAATAAGGTTCACAAATATGCACAGTAAATAATTTATTATTATTATTTATCATTAATTAAGGTCAACAAACATTAGTAAAGCATTAATTGATGTTCAAATGGTTTCCACTTTACTATAAGGTTCACAAATATGCATAATAACTACTTTATATCATTACCATTAATTAAGGGTCAACAAACATTAGTAATGCATTAATTGATGATAATAAAAGGATTTTCTCTTTACAATAAGGTTCACAAAACTCAATATATATATATATATATATATATATATATATATTACACAGGAACATAGGTGAGTGAGGATACTTTCGGTATCCTTCCCACATTTCTCCTCTACAATGAATGTTATCATATACACCAATGTTAAGAAATGTGTTAGTAGTACATACACTATAAATTATTATAGGCCTTCATATAAATTAACATTCAATAAACACTGTAAAGAGGTGCTGTTCCTTGTTAGTTCATGTTAACTAAAAATCTATATATTAACATAAACCAAGATTAATAAATGCTGTAAAAGGGTGTTATTCATTGATAGTTAACGTTAGCTAATGCATTAAGTAATGTTAACTTATACATCTTTTTAATGTTAAGAAATGTGTTAGTACATGTGTTAATTAACATTAACCAAGATTAATAAATGCTGTAAATAAGTGTTGTTCATTGTTAGTTCATGTTAACTAATGCATTAACTAATGTTAACAAAGGCATTAACTAATGCTAACAAATGCAAACTTATAGTAAAGTGATACCAAATTATTATTTACCCAGGATTGATTTAGAGTTATTATTATGCAAATGAACAATTGTACCATGTTGTAATGTTGCTAGAGAGAGGGTTGGAGGGTGTGGGATTCACTGCTCTCACCGATTTGTCTGTGCATGGCTGAATGGATGGGCGAGGAGCTTCCCCAGAATAGAACCATACCGCCAACACCAACAGATTGCTTGAAATTGTCAATAAAAGTTATACACTTGAATGAAAGTGGTCCTGACTGAATTTTAATTTTTGGTAGAACTATTCATTAAAATGTATCATGGTCTTAACCCAAACATTACATTTGAACAGACATGAAAACCATGAAAAAATACATTATGGAGAGTATAAAGTAATAGCAAAAATGAAAATGTTATTATTTTCCAGGCATTCTGCATAACATGCGAGTTTGCATTTCCCCCAAATATTTTTCACTAACGTGATCTACTTTTTGATCTGATATCAAGATAAATTAGCTGAAAATGGGCATCTTCAGGAGTTCATGCCCATTATGTTGATCAAACAATCTATGCACAACAACTCTGTATTCATTCAACTCATTTCCAGAGGGGGGTATTAACCTGCTACATTTACTCCGTTACATTTACTTGAGTAACTTAAAAAAAATAAAAAAAATACTTTTAGAGTAGGTTTAAAAGTGGGTACTTTTTACTCTCACATAAGTAAATTTCTAATAATTTTTTTTTTTACTTTTACTTCTTTACAATGGCCGGCGTTCCTGTCATTACATTACTGGGTTTAATTTTAGTTCATGTGTAATTTATTGAGAGATTACTGAATGGGACTTTTATGAGAGGGAAAGTTAACACAGCTGCGTGCGCTGCTGACACAGACTGTCATTGCTGCAGCATCAAACTCTTTAAAGTGAAACAATTTCTTCGCTCCTCACAGTGAAAAAAAATAGTTTCGTCATGCAATGCCTTAATTTAACACCAAGACAAGCTGATATTTCAAGATTAAAATCTCAGCTTCAACTTAAGGCAGCACGCTGAGGTAAGATGTGGCTCTAATGCTAATGCGGGCTTTTCTGTGTAATGTGATGGTAATTTTCCGGGTGATTCTGTAACTGGGCTCTTATGACATCCATTTTTATGTGTACACTTTTAAATAAATGCAGCAATATATCAGTGCGCTTTGTCCTGCATGTCATGAGCAGTATTTACGCATTTACTGGAAACTATTGCCGCTACTGCAGGCGGATTAACTGTATAAATACATGTAAACATCCAAGTTAAGTGTAAATGCCTTTTGCTCTGCCATTCATGTGATTGACAAGTGGAGCGCGAACAGACAGCATTTCTGCACGTGCACAGCGAGGGGCAGCAGGCACGCATGTGAGAGATGTGTGGGTGCGAGGCGATCATATGGCAAAGAGAGTGGCTCAGAAATCGTTCACTCATTCACTAATTCCTATATAGTGAATGGCAGTTAGTGCACTATATCTCAGTAATGAGTGAACGAAATGAGTGAGTGAATTCGGACGCTGACGTATACACTGAGTGTTGGAGCTGTGGGACTTTTGCAGAAACAACATCACATATGAACTTTTAAAATATTGGGCCTTACTTGCTATTCTTACTAAATAATATATGAATACAATAAACCTTCATTCTGTTTGTCATTTTTAATATATCCTGTGTGTTAATATAAAGAGTAAAAACATTTTATCAAATAAAGAGTACATTTTAAAATGTATCTGTATTTTTTGTCTCTCCATATGTTATTGTTATTTCAATCAAGTAATGATTTGTCAAAAAGTAATTTAATAAATTCAGCATGAAATAAAACATTGCAGGAGTGAAGGAAGCAGTAAACTCCCAACTCGTATGTCTTCCCCGTGGTGGATTGTGGGCAATTAACCATTGTTGAGTGTACATCAAATGTACACTCAAAATTAGAGTGCGCTGTGTTTAAGAATGAGTGAACAAAAGTAGGGAATGAGTGGTTCACTTAGAATTTAGTCCTACACTCCTACAAAATCGCAGACACTCGAAATAGTTCACTATATAGTGGATAGGGGGCGGTTTCAGACACAGTGAGTGTTCCATGACTGGGGTTGGTGCCCTATGCACTAGGCTGCGTACTCTGCATTTAGAGAGACTGCTGTACAGAACTAATGATCTAAATTCTTTTGACACCAAAAACTGTAACTACACTGAAATAAGAATCAACATAGGACTTTAAAAGCTATGAAAGAGCTAAAGTAGGCATTAATAAAGCATGCTTTGGTTTATATTTCAGCATTATATATAATGTCCTTGTGAGACATTTTCATGTTTTCACTGTAATAATTACTAGAAATGTTTCCAAACCTCTCTTCTTATTGACAAATTCATCCAGGTCTGACAGGAGCCCTTAAAGGTATAGTTCACCCAAAAATTAAAATTCTCATTATTTTCTCATCCTCATGCCATCCCAGATGTGTTTGACTTTCTTTCATCTGCTGAACTCAAATGAAGATTTTTAGAAGAATTTATCAGCTCTTTTGTTCCATAAAATGCAATGAATGTGTGGCAACATTTTAAAGCTAAACAAAATCAAATAATTCAGCATAAAAGTAATCCGTAAGACTCCAGTGGTTAAATCAATTATTCAGAAGCAATGTAATATGAGAATGTGTGGATGAGAAACAGAGAAACAGATCACCTTCACATTCTTCTTCTTGTGTTTTTGGTGATTCACATTCTTCTCTGGATATCGCCCCCTGCTGGGCAGGTAGAAGAAGGTCTAGCAAAAAATGACAAATATTGATCTGTTTCTCACCCACACCTATCATATCACTTCTGAAGATATGGATTTAACTACTGGAGTCTTATGGATTACTTTTATGCTGCCTTTATGTGCTTTTTGGAACATCAACATTTTGGCCTACAGAGCTAAAATATTCTTCTAAAAATATTAATTTGCATTCTGAAGAAGAAAGGAAGTCATCCATATCTGGGATGGCATGAGGGTGAGTAAATGATGAGATAATTTTATCCCTTTAAAGTGATAGCTCAGCCATAATTTAATATTTTGTCAGCATTTCCAAACCCTCATGTTGTTCCAAAGCCGTGTGACCCTTTGTATTATGTGGAACACAATATGTTAGACAGAATGTTAGGGACCGACAGTCTCGGTAACCATTCACTTTCAAAATATGGATGAAAAAAACATTTATTGGAAGTAAATAGTGACTCAGGCAAACATTCTGTCTAATATCTCCTTATGGTGTTGCATGGAAGAAAGTCATATGGGTTTGGAACAACATGATGGTGAATGATGACAGAATTTCCATTAATAATAATAATATTTCTGTGTCCCCAAATTATGGCCAGTGGATTGTTATGGTTGCTCCGATACCAAAATTTTGGCTTCAGTACGATACCAGCCCTGGTACCTCGGTCTCTATACTAAATCGATACTCGGGCAACAAATAAAAAGCCTCATATTTCTGATGAAATGACACAGAAAATGGCAGAAGATTACACAGATGAACTGCATAAATTCTTACAGATACAAATCCTGCATTTTCCATTTAAATTTTTCTGGATCCTATGTTAAATGTTTTAATGAAATGTTATGATCAAATGGTGTTATGAACAAAATTTGTATAGAAACACTGGACTTCTGACAATCCGACAGCAAAGTTGTCGTGGGGGCTCTCGTAGGCGCACATGGACTGTTTGAGTTTAGAGGGATGGACGCCAGTTGGTGCTATCGTGCGTGGGATTAATGCGCACATTTTTCTTTTTTCTGTTTGTTTGGTTCGGGGGGAAGTTTGGGGTTTGATTGTTGCACTAATGTTGGAATGTTGTCTTTTTATAATTTTATTTTTGAAACAGGATCTATTTTTCTAATATGTCGAAATGTCAGATGTTAATATGAGTGGATTGTCTCTCTCCACGTGGAATGTGAATGGATTGGGGCACCCCAAAAAAGAAGGAAGGATATTTCTCTTCTTAAACTTAATAAATATGATATAGTGTTTCTTCAAGAAACGCATCTTTTCCCGCAGGAAGCTGAAAAATTTGCAAAGATATGGGGTGGACATGTTTTCTTTAGTGCTGGCTCAAGTAAGAGCAGGGGAGTTATTACATTGACAAGTAAGCTTCTACAATTCAAATGTTTCAAACAGATTAAAGATAAATTAGGAAGAATCATTATTGTTTTAGCAGAAATTCAGGGGCAAAGATTGATTTTGGCTAATATTTGCACACCTAACGCTGATGATCAGGGCTTTTTTATAGATCTTGAAACGATGTTGTAAGCCACTGGCACCCCTTATGATATAATATTGGGAGGAGACTTTAATCTATTGATGGACTCAGTCCTTGATCATAGTGAAGCAAAAGTGTGTAAGCCCCCTAGAGCAACATTGACACTTCACAGGATGTGTCAAAATATTGGTCTTACAGATATTTGGAGACTTTTGAACCCATCTGGTAGGGACTATAATTTTTTTTCATTCTAGAATAGATTTTTTTTATATATCTAAGTCTCTCATTTCATCTGTTGTTAATTGCTCAGTTGGAAACATCTTAGTCTCAGATCACGCCCTGCTGAGTTTAGAGATGTTGCCACATACGGAGTAAAATAAATCATATAGTTGCCGCTTTAATGTATCCCTTTTGCAAAATCCTGAATTCCAACAAATGTTAAAGGCTGAAATCAATGTTTATATGGAGACCAACTGGTCCTCAGTATCCTCTGTAGGCATGGCTTGGGAGACACTTAAGGTGGTTCTTAGGGGTCAGATCATACAATATGCCTCACTCAACAAAATGTCTACTGATGAAGATATTAGAAACTTTTTGGAACCATTAGAACTCCCTAAACTGACGACTGAGGAAAAAAATTCTATTGATTCTGAGATAACCTTGGAGGAGCTTGGCGAGGTAATTAAGGCCTTGCCTACAGGCAAGTCTCTTGGGCCAGACGGCTTTGCCGCTGAATTTTTTAGATCTTATGCTACAGAACTGGCTCCATGTTTGTTAGAAGTTTATACAGAAACATTAAAGAATGGGAAGCTTCCGCCAACCATGACACAAGCCCGGATCAGTTTGATTCTTAAAAAAGACAGAGATCCAAGTGAGTGTAAGAGTTACCATCCAATTTCCCTGATCCAGATAAACGTTAAAATATTGTCAAAAATTCTGGTTAGCCGATTAAGTAAAGTTATGACCTATCTTATAGATCAGGTGGGGTTTATTCAGGGCCACAGCTCTTCTGATAACATTAGGTGTTTCATCAATATCATGTGGTCAGTGGCGAATGATCAGACTCCTGTCGCTGCCATCTCACTTGACGCTGAAAAGGCATTTGATTTGGTAGAATGGGATAATCTTTTTTAAGATTTTGGAAATATACGGGTTTGGGAATACTTTTATTGGATGGATTAAGTTACTTTATAGACACCCGGTAGCGGCAGTACTCTTTCCCCATTATTGTTCTGTCTTGCCCTGGAACCATTAGCAGCCACGATAAGAAAGGAAGATGATTTTCCAGGGGTGGTGGCTGGAGGTATGGTGCATAAGCTTTTGCTCTACGCAGATGATATTTTATTATTCGTCTCCGACCCCACTAGATCTATGCCTTGCCTCCACAGAATTATTAATTCCTTTTCCAAGTTCTCAGGATACAGAATCAGTTGGTCTAAATCCGAAGCTTTGGCTCTGACAGCGTACGGCCCAGCGACGGCTTTTCAGCCCGGCATCTTCCAATGGCCCAAACAGGGCATTAAGTATTTGGGCATTTTATTCCCAGCAAATTTGTGTGATTTAGTTAGAGTTAATTTTGACCCCTTAACAAAAACATTTTCCAGCGATGTGGGCAGGTGGGCTTCATTAGATTTATCTATGATTGGGAAGGTTAATGTTATTAAAATGAATTGTATTCCAAAACTCAACTACCTGCTACAATCTCTCCCTGTAGATATCCCCTTTATTTCAAGCAATTTGATAGCATAGTGAAGTCCTTCATTTGGAATGGTAAGCATCCCAGATTACATTTCATTAAATTACATAGGCCGATTGACAAAGGTGGGCTAGGCCTACCCAAGATTTTGTTTTATTATTATGCATTCGGTCTCAGACATTTGGCTCATTGGTCGCTTCCACCTGAGAGAGCCCCTCCCTGGTTTAGTATTGAACAGGAAGTTCTTGCCCCTATTTTGCCATTGCAAAGCCTTTCTATCAAACTAATCAGAGAGGTTAAGTTACACCCCGTTATCTCGCATTTGCACTTGGTATGGACAAAAGTGTCCAGAGTGTATAATTCGGACATTTATTTAAATGTTGCCTCGAGCATATGGCTGAACCCAAAATGATGTATCAATAAGTCCCCTCTCTGCTGGTCAGAGTGGATTGTGAGGGAGGTTAATATGCTCGGTGACCTATATGAGAGTGGAGTGTTGAGATCCTTTGAAAATTTGGTTCAACATTTTGGGATTCCCAGATCTCAGTTCTTTAGGTATTTACAGCTGCACCATCTGCTCTATACTATTTTGGGGAGTAGCATACACCTCCCTAAAGCGGCAGATACTCTGAGAGTGGTGATTACTGCTTTTGGAAAAGGTCATGAGGCATCGGTGTATTACTCCCTGTCAATTCAGAGTCTGGGGGATGGAGTTTTAACATCTATCAAGAGATTATGGGAGAAAGATTTAAACTTGGTATTGGAGGAGGGAGCGTGAGCTAGTATTCTAAAAATCATCAAGTCTGTATCTTGAGATGCAAGGGTGCGCCTTATGCAATTCAAGATTTCACATAGATTCTATTGGACCCCCTCTAGATTTATATAGGCTTGGTCTTAAAGACACCCCCACCTGCTGGCGATGCCAATCAGAAGATGGTGACACAACCCATGTTTTTGGTGGTGTGTTAAAATCCAAGAATTTTGGTTGAAGGTTCAGAGTTTTGTGTGTGACAGGTTGGGCACTCAGGTTTAGTTTTGCACTAGACTCTGTATTTTGGGTGATGGGGCGGTCATCAATATAGGGGATAAACACATAATAAATTGGGTTCTGACCAGTGTTATGACAGGCAGACAGATTGTTTTAAGGGGATGGAAGTCAACTGGAGTACCCTCATTTTGGGAGTGGTGCGTGGAGATGGGGAGGGTGGCAGCTTTCGAGGAGGTGTCATGTAGAAGGCTGGGGATCTGGGATTCATTTGATGGTAAATGGGGCAGTTATTTGGCATTTTTGGGGGACTCTCGGGGAGGGGCTGTGGATAGAGAGAAGTAGTTTTAGATGTGTATGATTATTATTATTTATTTGTGTGTGTGTGTGTGTGTGTACTTATGTGTGACTACAGAGATGTCCGTTGGGGTCGGGGTGGGGTTGGTGATTGGGGAGGGGGAGCGGTAGTAGTGGGAGTTAAATATTGATTCAATGTATATGTTTTGCTATTATTTGTCAACTATATGAATCAATAAAAAAATGTTAATTGGAAAAAATGATTACACTTGGCCATATTGAGTAATTGTTAAAGTAATTTTAAAGTTATTTTCAAACTGTCTTTGATTTAATCTCAAAACTGTCACATCTCATAATATTTTGCTAATGGCAACATACTGTAATATGGTACCAAAATTAGCAACAAGATTATATTGTAGCATTTTATTTATTTTTTTGGTATCACAATATTTCGTTAGTACCGGTATACCGCGCAACCCTACGGGCCGTATACAACCCTCTGAAATTATTTGATTGGCATGCGGAACCATGCCTGTCACTCATTTTGACACTGGATGTATGGCTGTAAAGTGAGCCAATATTATTGTTATTATCATTATTGAAAATATTGTTAATAATCACAACAAATTTTTTAGCCAAGTGTTGTTGGTTTTTTTTTTTATAGCTTGATTAAAAGTCATGCTCAGCAGTTGCTCAACAGCACAATATGACAGATATGCTTTTTTTGTCATTTGTTGGGAAACAGTTATGTTACTCTTCTGTGCTTAAGTCTCTTAGAGTTAACACGCAAATTTTAATAAATGATAATTAGACTTGTTCCGATTGTGAAAAAATGCAATTGTACTGTTAAAAATGGAAAAGACAGTCATCCACTGATGCAAAGGCATAATTTGCAGTAACGACCAATGAACAAATGTTTTTGTTGAACAGATTCAAAAGACTCAAAACAGAGCTAGGTACTGATTCAGATTTCCCAAATCTATTTCAATGCACAAGCTCTCGATTCTATTCTGATTTTCATTCAATTCTATATTGATTAGTATATTTCAGTTACAGTGTCCATCAGGCTTCTAGGTTAGGTCAATGTAAATAGTATTTTCAACACCTGCCACAGTTGTAATAAAAATGTTTGATAAATTATTTAAAACTATTACATTTCTGTCAAAATACCACATTTTACTGTTACTAATGTAAATTCATAAAAATTTAAACAAGGGTTATATGTAATAAAAAATAAAAAAAACTATTTTGATGCATGCAGCATGAAAGTGAAAGTGCATGATGTCTTTTTTTCCTCGTCAGTGCTGAATAGAATGTCAGGGCTGTCCTGCTGTTTGAGAGGTTTTACTTCATCAATAGCACATTAAACTAGACATTTTCATAATTCAAATGGATCGTAGGCAAAGTTTTGAAGTCTGCGCCACGATTATTAAGGTAAGCCTTGTGATCATCAAAGAAGCTTCTGCGATATCATGTGATCAGCTCTGCACTCAGATCAGCACTATCCCATCTCTGGAGTGCTGATTCTGAGGGAAGCTCGGTTAAAGCATTCTCCAGTATTACACTAAATATAGAGTAGAGCACATCACTTGCACAAGCTTCTGTGTTGTCTCACACCACACTCACGTGAAAACCAGGCTTCAACTGCACCACAAAAATGTGTTTGAAGCATATCAATCGCCAGATGCAAGCTTTAGCAGCCCTGTTGCACAAAATTTAGTCACACATGGTTGTGCTTTACTTAAATCAATCTTAGGATTTAAGAATCAATATCGAAGTATGGGGGCCTGGGTAGCTCAGCGAGTATTGACACTATCTACCACCCCTGGTGTCACGAGTTCGAATCCAGGGTTTGCTGAGTGACTCCAGCCAGGTCTCCTAAGCAACCAAATTGGCCTGGTTGCTAGGGAGGGTAGAGTCACATGGGGTAACCTCCTCGTGGTCACTATAATGTGGTTCGCTCTCGGTGGGGCGCGTGGTGAGTTATGCGTGGATGCCGCAGAGAATAGCGTGAAGCCTCCACACGCGCTATGTCTCTGCAGTAACACACTCAACAAGCCACGTGATAAGATGCGCGGATTGATGTCTCAGATGCGGAGGCAACTGAGGTTTGTCCTCCACCACCCGGATTGAGGCGGGTCACTACGCCACCATGAGGACTTAGAGCACATTGGGAATTGGGCATTCCAAATTGGGGAGAAAAGGGGAGAAAAAATAGAAAGAAAAAAAGAATCAATATCGAGATCGTTCAAATAGAGATCATCTAAAAATCTATTTTTTTACCCACCCCTAAATCAAAATCAGCACCACTACTGTATAGAGTTCCTATTACAATTGTTTGAGCCAAAGGAATCGCTGTGATGTCAGATGGGGATATATACAATGACAAAGTGGGCATATCTTAAAAAGAAATATATAAATACAATAAAGTTACCAATATTGAAAATCATGTTCTGTGAATGGATTTTAATTGAAAAACTAATCCATTTTACAAAAACAGAAGAATAATCATCTCCATGACAAAAATACCATATGCTCACTCCTGACCCCTTGAAAGCATAAAGTGACTTGGCCATAGCAGCAAAAATTTTGGAGACCCCTGCTTTACATCCTGCAGCTCTGTGATTTTAAAACATTACCAGATCTTCTGCAATGGAAAAAAATACATTATTGTTTAAAATTCTTTTAAACTGGCAGCATTTGTGGTCCTGAATGTCTCTGTGATATATTTGTCTTCTTGGTCTTCAGGTTTAAGAACTTGCACTTTGAGTTTTGTTTTTCAGTCTTATTTTTCTTCTCTATTTCCCACAGTTCTCCTGATAAACTCCTCCATTGTGGAGAATCACAGGAATGGACATTTCCGATGCACACAAAGAAATAGCAGATTATCCAATCCATTTGAAGAATTATATCATATTTCTTTGATAATCTTGCATTAACATAAATAATCAAACTTTATTCTTTAAAGGTAGGATTACTCCACACAACTTTAATACAGATTTTAGGCCATCCACTGGTGCAGTTATGGTGATTATGATGGTCCTGGACCAACATGGTAACAATGATGGTCCTGGATCAACATCAGCAAATCTACTCAGGACTGAAATGATTGTGATGGTCCAGGATTAACATGGTGACAATGATTGTCCTGGATCAATATCAGCCTAATCTACTCAGGACTGAAATGATTGTGATGGTCCAGGATCAACATGGTGACAATGATGGTCCTGGGTCAACATCAGCACATACACTCATGTTTTAAATGATTATGATGGTCCAGGATCATCATTGTGACCATGATGGTCAAGGATCAACATGGCGATAATGATTGTCCTGGGTCAATATCAGCAAATCTACCCAGGACTGAAATGATTGTGATGGTCCAGGATCAACATGGTAAAAACGATGGTCCTGGATCAACATCAGCAAATCTACTCAGGATTGAAATGAATAAAAATAATCCAGGATCAACATGGTGATAATGATGGTCCAGGAACAACATGGTGACAATGATTGTCCTGGATCAATATCATCCTAATCTATTTAGGACTGAAATGATTATGATGGTCCAGGATCATCATTGTGACCATGATGGTCAAGGATCAACATGGCGATAATGACTGTCCTGGGTCAATATCAGCAAATCTACCTAGGACTGAAATGATTGTGATGGTCCAGGATCAACATGGTGACAATAACGGTCCTGGGTTAACATTGGCAAATATACCCAGGTTTGAAATTATTATGATGGTCCAGGATCAACCTGGTGACAATGATTGTCCTGGGTCAATATCAGCAAATCTAACCAGGATTGAAATGATTATGTTGGTCCAGGATCAACCTGGTGACAATGATGATCCTGGATCAACATTGGCAAATCTACACAGGACTGAAATTATTAAAATAGTTCAGGATCAACATGGTGATAATGATGGTCCAGAATCAACATGGTGGCAATGATGGTCCATAATCAACATGGTGGCAATGATGGTCCTGGGTCAACATCAGCAAATCTACCCAGGATTGAAATGACAATGGTTGTCCTGGATCAACCTGGTGACAATGATTGTTCAGGATCAATTGGTGACAATGATGACCCTGGATCAACATCAGCAAATTTACCCATGATTGAAATGACTATGATGTTCCTGGATCAACCTAGTTGCAATGATGGTCCAGAATCAACATGGTGGCAATGATGGACTTGGGTCAACATCAGTAAATCCACCCAGGATTGAAATGAGTATGGTGGTCCAAGATCAACCTGGTGACAATGATAGTCCAGGATCAATATGGTAGCAATGATGTCCTGTGTCAACATGAGTAAATCTACCCAGGACTGAAATTATTACTATGATCCAGGATCAACCTGGTGACAATGATGGTCAAGGTTCAACATGGTGGCAATGGTGGTCCTGGGTCAACAACAGCAAATCTACCCAGAATTGAAATGATTATGATGGTCCAAGATCAACATGTGACAATGATGGATTAAGATCAACATGGTGGCAATGATGGTCCTGGGTCAACATCAGCAAAACAACACCGGATTGAAATTTTTATGATGGTCCAGGATCAACATGGTGACAATATAAAAATAAATCCTGAATCAATATCAATAAAATGATACTTATGAATCATGAATAAATGTTGATCATGTTTACAAAGACAGTGGAGGGTACTACAGTCAGGGTTGGGAAGGTTACTTTTGAAATGTATTCCACTACAGATTACAGAATACATGCTGTAAAATGTAATTTGTAACGTATTCCATTAGATTACTCAAAGTCAGTAACATATTCTAAATACTTTTGATTACTTCTTCAGCACTGGTAGATTTTTTCACTTGTTTTGACTATAAAAACTCTGCCAGTACAGTAAGACAAAATACACAAATACATTCTCTGAAAAAACTAAATATCTTATGCAGTGTTGCTTCTAAAACAAGATAAATCAAATTGATCTTGTTTTAAGGATTTATACATATTTTATAGGAAAACAATACAAACATTATTCATCAAGAATAAGATTTTTGCCTTAATATCAAAGGTCTTACAAGAAAAAATTAATTATGATCCAACGTGAATTTTCTTGATAAAAAAATATGATCGTGCCTGGTAACGTGCATGTAAAATGGCTAGAAGTAGCATTTTAGCTTAGCGTAAAGTTGACAATTTACTTGACAACTTGACAACTTCAAAACGTACTTCTCTGTCTGCTCGTATGAATGTAACACATCATAAGAAAGTTTTTCTCCGCTGTTCAAATGCACTTTGGATCACATCATTTATATGTATAAATCTTTTCCATCTGAAAGGACTAAATATTAAATGAAACAAATGAAAATAAAATGCAAAGTAAACTCTTCAGTAATCAAAATATTTTTTGAATGTAACTGTAGTCTAATTACCAATGATTTAAATTGTAACTGTAGTGGAATACAGTTACTTATATTTTGTATTTTAAATACGTATTCCTGTTACTTGTATATCGTTACTCCCCAACCCTGACTACAGTATCTTTGATTTAAAAAAATGTAGGCCTATTTTGAACCAAAGTTTAAACATGGTTTACTTTTAAAAATATATCCAATCCCAAACCACATAATCAAGGATGGACATTCTGATTATCTTATTATTGAACATAAGTTAAAAAAATATTTAATTATATATATATATATATGTTGTTGATGTGTTACACTAAGCCATATAAAAGTTGGATTTATTGACTTTCAGCAGCCATATCACCCTGCATCTCTTGCCTGGTTGCCCACTAAATCTAAGCAGGGTTGAGCCTGACCAGTATCTGGATGGGAGACCTCCTGGGGAAAAATAAGTTTGCTGCTGGAAGTGGTATTAGGGAGGCAAGCAGTGGTCTGTGTGGGTCCTAATGCCCCAGTATAGTGACCGGGACACTATACTGTAAAATAAATCTTGTCTTTCGGATGAGATGTTAAACCGAGGTCCTGACTCTCTGTGGTCATTAAAAATCCCAGGGGACTTCTCGTAAAGGGTAGGGGTATAACCCCGGTGTCCTGACCAAAATTCCCCCCATTGGCCCTTATCTCAAATCAAATCAAAAATCAAATCAAATCACTTTATTGTCACACAGCCATATACACAAGTGCAATGGTGTGTGAAATTCTTGGGTGCAGTTCCGATCAACATAGCAGTCGTGACAGTGATGAGACATATACCAATTTACAATAACATCAAATTAACACAACACAATTTAAACGTCTGTTATACACATAATTACACTCAACAATATACAAATAATAACATACACTGTACATTATACAATATGCTGTTTTTTTTTTTACTATATAGATACACATTATTCAATAAAAATATATAAAAAAGTATATATATATATATATATATATATATATATATATATATATATAGAATGTACAGTATTGTACTGTATTGACATTCAGGCTGTCGGTTGATAGTCAGTTGTTAAGAGAGAACATAATATAATAATAATAATATAATTTATGACAGTCCGGTGTGAGATATAAGAGTAAGGGTAATAAAGTGCAGTGCTGATGTATTTTGATCGTGGGAGATCAAGAGTTCAGAAGTCTGATTGCTTGGGGGAAGAAGCTGTCATGGAGTCGGCTGGTGCGGGTCCTGATGCTGCGATACCGCCTACCTGATGGTAGCAGTGAGAACAGCCCATGGCTCGGGTGGCTGGAGTCTCTGAAATCCTCCGAGCTTTTTTCACACACCGCCTTGTATATATTTCCTGGAGGGAGGGAAGTTCACCTCTGATGATATGTATGGCAGTTCGCACTACCCTTTGCAGTGCTTTGCAGTTGTGGGCGGTGCTATTGCCGTACCAGGCGGAGATACAGCCAGTCAGGATGCTCTCCACAGTGCAGGTGTAGAACCGTGTGAGGATGTGGCGGTTCATTCCAAACTTCCTCAGCCATCTCAGGAAGAAGAGGCACTGATGAGCCTTCTTCACAACAACTTCAGTGTGGACGGACCATGTGAGTTCCTCAGTGATGTGGATACCCAGGAACTTGAAGCTGCTGACTCTCTCCACTGGTGCTCCATTGATGGTGATGGGACTGTGTTCTCTGTCTTTTCTTCTGAAGTCCACCACAATCTCCTTTGTCTTACTGACGTTGAGGGAGAAGTTGTGCTCCTGACACCAGTGTGTCAGGGTGTGCACCTCTTCTCTGTAGGCTGTTTCATCATTGTCAGTGATCAGACCTACCACCGTCGTGTCATCAGCAAACTTAATGATGGCATTGGAGCTATGTGTTGCCACACAGTCATGTGTGTACAAGGAATACAGTAGTGGGCTGAGAACACAGCCCTGTGGGGCTCCAGTGTTGAGGGTTAGTGATGAGGAGATGTTGCTGCCTATTCTAACCACCTGGCGTCTGCTTGACAGGAAGTCCAGGATCCAGCTGCACAGCGAGCTGTTTAAGCCCAGAACCCAGAGTTTCTCATCTAGCTTAGAGGGCACTATGGTGTTGAATGCTGAGCTGTAGTCTACAAACAGCATTCTCACATGTGTTCTTTTTTCCAGGTGGGAGAGGGCAGTGTGTATTGTAGATGCAATGGCATCATCAGTGGAGCGGTTGTTGCGGTAAGCAAACTGCAGCGGGTCAAGAGAGAGTGGCAATACAGAGCAGATGTAATCTCTGATTAGTCTCTCAAAACATTTGCTGATGATGGGGGTCAGAGCAACAGGACACCAGTCATTTAAACAAGTTATTTTTGATTGTTTTGGTACAGGCACAATGGTGGATGTTTTAAAGCATGTGGGGACTACAGACAAAGAGAGGGAAAGGTTGAAAATGTCCGTAAAAACACCAGCCAGCTGGTTCGCGCACGCTCTGATGACGCGGCCCGGAATGCCGTCTGGGCCCGCGGCTTTGCGGATATTCACCCGTCGGAAGGATCGGGTTACATCCCCTACAGAGACGGAGAGTGAACTAACCTCTGTAGCTTCAGCCGCGAGAGCTCTCTCCGCGAGGGTGGTGTTATTTCCCTCGAAACGAGCATAAAAAGTATTTAGCTCATCCGGTAGAGAGGCAGCGGTGTTCATGGCGGAGTTTTTATTCCCTTTAAAGTCCGTGATGATGTTAATTCCCTGCCACATGCTTCTAGAGTTGGTGGTGTTAAACTGTCCTTCAATCTTGCTCCTGTACTGGCGTTTTGCGGTTCTGATAGTTTTTCGGAGGGCATAACTGGCTTGTTTATGCTCCTCCGCGTTCCCGGAATTAAAAGCAGAGGTCCGCACATTAAGTGCCGTGCGAACATCGCTATTGATCCATGGTTTCTGATTCAGATAGATCCGTATTGTCCTGGTCGGAATCACTTCCTCTACGCACGTCCTGATGAAACACATTACGCTATCAGCGTAAAGCTCGATGTCGTCATCAGAGGTGGACCGGAACATCTCCCAGTCCGTGTGATTAAAACAGTCCTGTAGCGTAGAGTCTGATTGGTCCGACCAGCACTGGATCGTTCTGAGGGTGGGTGCTTCCTGTTTCAATTTCTGCCTGTAAGCGGGCAGAAGCAGAATGGAAGAGTGGTCCGATTTGCCAAATGGTGGGCGGGGGAGGGATTTGTAGCCATCCCGGAACGGAGAGTAGCAATGGTCCAAAACCCGGTCCCCTCGTGTGTTGAAACTAATGTGCTGGTGATATTTTGGTGCGGATTTTAAACTGGCTTTATTAAAGTCCCCGGTTACAATGAACGCGGCCTCAGGGTGCGCGGTTTCCTGCTCACTTATACTCCCATACAGTTCCTTGAGTGCCCGGTCTATTTAAATGTAAGGAATTATTATTATTATTATTATACATTTTCCATTTAACAAATTAATTTAATAATACATTTTTGTTTGCAAAGAGAAATGCAGAGATAGTGAAGCACCGAACTTACCAACACCTCTTGTTGAATGGTGGTCAAAATGGAGGGAATTGTTGAAATTAATCAGGCAGTGTTGATCGGCACATGTTGATGACATCAGAGGGCAGTGATTTGTTGACAGAAATGTTATTCCAGGATCAACAAATGATGCTGATCCAGGAACATGGTGGTCAAAATGATACTTAGCAAAATCATGGCAGCCGTTTATAGTGACCGACACTTTAAGCTTCAAAAGAATGCAAAAAGTATAATTCAGAAATCTAATAAATTATTCCATGAGACTCATGATTGTAATGAAAGCATACAATAAGGTTTGGTGAGAAACAAACAGAAATATAATATATTATTTATTTAAAAAGATTCACTGACCATTGATCTCCTGTGCACGTTCATGATAGGGCACGAGAGCAACAGTTCACGCAGCCCCCCCGCGACATTGGGGCGTTCAAGCGAAAACTAATTTTATTTATCTAAAAACAGGTCAAAACAGAGAACAGAACTTACTAAATATGTCTGAAGAGTTTTTGGTCAAATAATTTATGTTTCCATGCCCAGTCAAATTTTTTTGAAAGTTTTTGGACCGGTGCTAGTTCACAGTGATTGGATACCCGCACAATGCCGAAAATAGATAACAAGTGATCAATAGAATGTACCGTCGCTCATCACTGCTGGTTAAGACAAAAACTCTGATTAATGTAGAAAAGATACCTTTTATTGCATGCTGTTTGTGTCATAATTCACTGTTGTTTGCCTTGTGTTTCTCCCCTGTCATCTGTTCCTCCCGGACTACATTTCCCATTATTCCCTGCCTTCATCACTGCCAGCTGTCCTTGATTGTCCTCACCTGTGTTTCATTAACTCATTCGTCTTTGTGTATATAATGCCCTGTTGTTTGCTTGTTCTTTGTCAGTTGTTATGTGTTTTGACCTCCCGTGTATGACCAGTGCCCTTCGTAGATGTTTCCTACTGTTCATGTTCTTGTTTCCCATTGTGACTGTTTTATTTTGTTCCTGTGTTTACCCGTTATTTTGTACTTGTTTATTTCTCATTAAACTCCTTAGCCACACCTAGATCCAGCTCTCGTGACTTCCTTTCAGATCGTTACAGAACAACTGACTGCAAAAATGGATCTAGCGGCGTACTTCGTACAGCTGAGCCAGGCGGACTTATCAATAAGAGAGTTCTCCCATTTCTTCTCCAACGTTGCCGTCCACACAGGTTTTGATGATGATACCCTGAAATCCATCTACAGAATCAGACTAATTCCCAGTGGAGGGAATTGCCGGAGTCCGGAGATTGCACTTGGGAGGAATATGTGAGGCTAAACTTAGAGACACTCACTGCAGAGGATCCTCCTCTTTCAATCCTGGTTCTGGCTTCCGAGTCTTCCACACCTGAGTCTGCTCCATGCCATGTCACAGCCATACCTCAGCCTGCTCCATTCCATGCCACAGTCAGACCTCAGCCTGCTCCATGCTATGTCACAGCCACGCCTCAGCCTGCTCCATGCCATGTCACAGCCACGCCTCAGCCTGCTCCATGCCATGTCACAGCAATGCCTCAGCCTGCTCCATACCATGTCACAGCCAAAACACAGCCTGCTCCATGCCATGTCACAGCCACGTCTGAGTCTGGTCCATGTCATGTCACAGCCACGTCTGAGTCTGTTCCACGCCATGTCACAGTCAAATCTGAGTCGGCAGCACGCCATGCCACAGTCCAGCCTTCCTCATTGCTTGAAATCCTTCTCCCCTGTCATCTGTTCCTCCCGGACTACATTTCCCATAATTCCCTGCCTTCATCACTGCCAGCTGTCCTTGATTGTCCTGACCTTTGTTTCATTAACTCATTAGTCTTTGTGTATATAATGCCCTGTTGTTTGCTTGTTCTTTGTCAGTTATTATGTGTTTTGACCTCCCGTGTATGACCAGTGCCCTTCGTAGATGTTTCTTCCTGTTCATGTTCTTGTTTCTCATCGTGGATGTTTTATTTTGTTCCTGTGTTTACCCGTTATTTTGTACTTGTTTATTTCTCATTAAACTCCTTAGTCCACTTAGATACAGCTCTCTTGACTTCCTTCCAGATCGTTACAGTTTGCTACTTCAGTATCTATAATGTGTGAGTTAAAATGGCTCACTAATTGGTAAGTATTGATTGAAAGTCGTCGTTTTATACATGTTGTTATAACACCATATCAATGATTTATAATGCATGTGTAAATGAATCATTAGTCATCAATGAATCCCTTTAAAAACCCTTAATCAAGGGAACATTAATGTAAAGTCTGACCAACATTTTTATGGAAGGTTTAGGATTTTAAAAAAAATCTGTAAAATAAATTGTGCTGTGAAATATTGTAAAGATTTTTGCAGTTATTTTGCTTTTTAATAGTATTAAATTTAATGATCATGCTTCAGCACATTGAAAGTATTTCTCTACGATTGGTGAAGCACGCAGTGATTGAGCTGTAATTAGCCAGCACACTGAGCTGTAATCAGCAGCTGTTGAGCAGATATCTGTATCAGTAAACAACAGGCCTCTGTTTAGCTCTTCAGCTCTATGAAGGGATAAATGACCGTCAAACACTTCATGTGTTGCCCATTGTTGTTATCACAACAGGGTCAAAACACCTGTGACCCCAAACACGACTTTTCACTGCACATCCACTAAAGCTATTCACCTGCTACTGGTACCTGCTACATACTGTATCATAATCTGTACTCCAGCTTCGATATTTCGCCACCGTTTTACCATAGAAATGTCAACATTTTAATATGACAGTTATGAAGATTAAACCGTAATAAAGACACATATACATAAACTCCCACTGATTTGTCCTTTGTCTTTAACTAAATGATTGCTTAAAGGTGCATTCAGTAATTTTTTACCTTATTAAAAAGTTTGTAATTGTAATTTTGCAATATACGTAGGAAATCATGACCACTCCAGTCATATCAGTGACAATACGATACAATGAAATAAAAAAAATAAAAAAACAGTGGCAACAAATGTTTCGCTTAAACTAACTGAAGTATTCGACATAAATGTATGTGTTTTAAATCTTAAATGACACAACACTGTCTGATATTGTCAACAAATGCAGAGCTCTATAATAAAGTAACTTAAATAACAACACTGCATTTATCAACAGATGGTTAGAGGAAAAACTCACATGAGCTCAAATGTTTTTTTTTTGTTTTTTTGTTTTTATTTATTTATTTTATTTTTTATTTTTTTGGAGAAAAATAAGTTAGTCTACAAGGGAAAGTTTTTTGTTGTTTCTTTCTACAGGGTGTGGCATCCCCTCGCATCCCCCCTCAGCTTCCTGTTCTTGGCTGACAGAAGTGGCACCCGATGTGATCGTCTGCTGTTGTAGCCCATTCGCCTCAAGGTTTGATATGTTGTGCATTCTGAGATGCTATTCTGCTCACTACAGTTGTACAGAGTGGTCATCTGAGTTACTGTAGCTTTTGTGTCAGCTCGAACCAGTCTGGACATTCTCCATTGAACTCTCTCATCAACAAGCTGTTTCCATCTGCAGAACTGCCGATCACTGGATGTTTTTTGTTTTTGGCACCATTCTGAGTAAACTCTAGAGACTGTTGTGCATGAAAATCCCAGGAGATCAGCTTACAGAAATACTCAAACCATCCCGTCTGGCAACAAAAAGTATGCCATGCTCAAAATCACTGAGATCACATTTTTCCCCCATTCTGATGGTTGGTGTGAACATTAACTGAAGCTCCTGACCCATATCTGTATGAGGGGCAAACAGGAAATACATTTTATAAATCCTGAATATATTGTTAGAATTCTCAATATATACTTTTAAATCCTGAAAAAAGTTATATCTTACTATATAGTTGTAAATCCCATAATATGCACATACAGTATATATTACATAAATATATACACTTTTGCTTTTTCCAGGTTTATGGAAAACAAAATCTAAATTTGTGGTCTTGCCAGTGAAGGTTTGATGTAAAACGCTTTGGAACCTTTTATGCAACCTGGTATCCAGATACCTTGAGCAAATATTATGATTTCCACTCTTTCAGGCCCTTTAACTGTGCTGAAGTAAATCATGAGCTGTAAAAAACCACATTGAGAAATGAGAGTCAAACTTCCAGAGTGGATTTCTTGCCACATCTGTTCCATATGCAGTGTGAAGACCCCCACCCCCAAACACACACATACACACAGTATGCAGAGGCCGAGCATGGCCGCAGCACATAGCAGAAAGAAAATCTTGCACTACTTGACCATGAGAGTATAAGAGAATGTTTGAGAAATGCAGATCACCCATGTGGAGTTATAAACCTCTCACTAATTTGCATGTTGCTATTTTGCAATTTTACATTTAACTTCCTGAGACCTAAAAGTGACTTTTGATTTGTAACTAGTAGCACCTAATTAACAATAAATAAATAATAATAAAAAATAAAAAAATTCTAGAGCATATAGTTTTCCTAAAAATTCCTTAGTCCCAGTGGGACTAAGTTCTGAAATTTTAATTAATACCAAGCTATAGAAAATCAGATTGCTTTTCATTAAACTGTTTATGTTTGCAGGGCTGTTGGTTATTAATATTTTTTAGATGTTACAGACATTACATCAGAAATTAGCATAATTAATTCTAATTTAAAGAAATGGCCAGCATCATCCAATCACTGTCAACTATGTTAAAATAAAATTATACATTATAACATTATAAATTCTGAATCTACAGTATGTACTGATTACCATTGTCTCTTGTCTGCCAAACATGTTGAGTGGTCCAAACATCATCTGCAGCCTGAAAATGAACTTTTGGAGTGAGTGCCCTTAGCTGCATAGAGAGAAATAGGATGTCCCCTTGATCCCTTTTTAGTGAATGACTTAACCTCCAGAGTGCTGTCTGTCTGCACTGCTCTCAGAACAGTATGAAATGCACCTTATTTTTATCCTAACTCCATGTAAAGCCTCTAAGAGCAAAATTTTTGTCACATATTCCTTGTTGTTTGTCTTGAAATTCTGGTTTATTTCCCTGTTCCTGTTAGTTTTGTAGTCCTTTGTAGTTTCTTTTCATGATTGGTTTTCCCCTGATTGTTTCCCCAGGTGTTCCTCGTTCCATTGTTTTCCCTTGTGTATTTAAGCCCTTGTTTTCCCCTGGTTTCTTTGTCAGTCTTCATTTGTATTATGTTGTGCTTTGTTCCCTGTGTTTTGTTTCATTATGTTCTGAGTTACCTGGTTTACTTAAAAAAGGCTGCATTTAGATCCTCATTCCTTTCCTGTCTTGTCACAATTTTTCAGCTTTTTGAAAATTCACAGTAAATATTGGAATGCATTTACCAAAGTTAATGAAAAGAACAGTGATATCAAAATAAAATATAATAAAATTGATATTAAAATGAAGCGAAGTGACCCACAGATGTGTAGCTCTCGCTTTCCCCTTTGAACAAACTTAGCAATCTCTACTGCGATATTCTTTTGCTCAAGAAAAAGTATGATATGGCCACTCTGTGCCCATTCTTGAGGCTGCTTGTGCTGTTTGGTGTCACTCAGTTTGCAGGCAGAGCTTCTTAGTGATGAACTTTAATAAAATATAAACATAGATCTCGGCATCGACACGCGGATGGGTAATCATTGACGCGAGCAAAAGCAAGCGAGAAACGAATATGTATTTTTTATTTGTGCAATTTAGAAATGTTGAAGTCCCTCGTGAGTTGCACTTGTATTTTAATTGAACTCTTGCAGTAGTTATTTATCATAGCCACACAGCCTGTTTTATTCCATTGTGTGCTAAATGGAAAGCCAAACCATTGGCGGACACACTATTGACAAGACCTGCATCATGACCCTTTTAGCGTGTAAACAAGTAATGTTTCGAGAATAAAATAAGTAAACTGGCCCGCTTTGCGACAAATATTAAAAGTTCTACCAGGGAAGTAGAGATGGTAAAATAAATAATTTATAATTATGCTCAGCCTTTATTATATTTTATTAATGGCTTATAAAAAAGTATCTATGTAATATACACTTCAGAAAATTGAGTACACAACTATTTCTGGGCTTAAAAGATGCAATAACCAAATAAATGCGGAACATTGCCTCTCAAAAGGAGTACAATGTGGCCCCCAATGCACTACTTAAAGTCCAAAGTGGCCCCTGTACCAAAATAGTTGAAGTTCCATGGTCTAGAGTCTTGTGAACAGTATTCAGTCGGTTTAAATGAATTTAAATTAGGAGTTGTTTATAGCACAGCCAAAATACAACATCCACACATGTGGACATGGGTCGCATGAGGTTGAAGAAAACATTCCTTATATATGTGTATATATATACAGGTGCATCTCAATAAATTAGAATGTTGTGGAAAAGTTCATTTATTTCAGTAATTCAATTCAAATTGTGAAACTCGTGTATTAAATAATTTCAATGCACACAGACTGAAGTAGTTTAAGTCTTTGGTTCTTTTAATTGTGATGATTTTGGCTCACATTTAACAAAAACCCACCAATTCACTATCTCAAAAAATTAGAATACATTATAAGACCAATAAAAAAAACATTTTTAGTGAATTGTTGGCCTTCTGGAAAGTATGTTCATTTACTGTATATGTACTCAATACTTGGTAGGGGCTCCTTTTTGCTTTAATTACTGCCTCAATTCGGCGTGGCATGGAGGTGATCAGTTTGTGGCACTGCTGAGGTGGTATGGAAGCCCAGGTTTCTTTGACAGTGGCCTTCAGCTCATCTGCATTTTTTGGTCTCTTGTTTCTCATTTTCCTCTTGACAATACCCCATAGATTCTCTATGGGGTTCTGGTCTGGTGAGTTTGCTGGCCAGTCAAGCACACCAACACCATGGTCATTTAACCAACTTTTGGTGCTTTTGGCAGTGTGGGCAGGTGCCAAATCCTGCTGGAAAATGAAATCAGCATCTTTAAAAAGCTGGTCAGCAGAAGGAAGCATGAAGTGCTCCAAAATTTCTTGGTAAATGGGTGCAGTGACTTTGGTTTTCAAAAAACACAATGGACCAACACCAGCAGATGACATTGTACCTCAAATCATCACAGACTGTGGAAACTTAACACTGGACTTCAAGCAACTTGGGCTATGAGCTTCTCCACCCTTCCTCCAGACTCTAGGACCTTGGTTTCCAAATGAAATACAAAACTTGCTCTCATCTGAAAAGAGGACTTTGGAATACTGGGCAACAGTCCAGTTCTTCTTCTCCTTAGCCCAGGTAAGACGCCTCTGACGTTGTCTGTGGTTCAGGAGTGGCTTAACAAGAGGAATACGACAACTGTAGTGTCTGTGTGTGGTGGCTCTTAATGCCTTGACCCCAGCCTCAGTCCATTCCTTGTGAAGTTCACCCAAATTCTTGAATGGATTTTGCTTGACAATCCTCATAAGGCTGCGGTTCTCTCGGTTGGTTGTGCATCTTTTTCTTCCACACTTTTTCCTTCCACTCAACTTTCTGTTAACATGCTTGGATACAGCACTCTGTGAACAGCCAGCTTCTTTGGCAATGAATGTTTGTGGCTTACCCTCCTTGTGAAGGGTGTCAATGATTGTCTTCTGGACAACTGTCAGATCAGCAGTCTTCCCCATGATTGTGTAGCCTAGTGAACCAAACTGAGAGACCATTTTGAAGGCTCAGGAAAACTTTGCAGGTGTTTTGAGTTGATTAGCTGATTGGCATGTCACCATATTCTAATTTTTTGAGATAGTGAATTGGTGAGTTTTTGTTAAATGTGAGCCAAAATCATCACAATTAAAAGAACCAAAGACTTAAACTACTTCAGTCTGTGTGCATTGAATTTATTTAATACACGAGTTTCACAATTTGAGTTGAATTACTGAAATAAATGAACTTTTCCACGACATTCTAATTTATTGAGATGCACCTGTATATATATATATATATATATATATATATATAGTTTTAAAAATAAACATTATTTTTACAAAAAAATAAATTAAATAAAAATATACAAATTCCCAGCTTAGGCATAAAAAGAACACCCTTCATTTTAATTATTAGATTGCTGTTAGCACATTTGTCACACTGGAAATGGAAGGTCAGTTTTGTGGTGTGGTTTTTGAATCTATAAACTATAGTAAAACTATGGTTAATGTTTGTAAGGCAGGGTTAGGTTTACGGGTATTTATTTATTTTAGTATTTATTAGGGGTGCAAATAGTATCTGCCACTATTTGCACATAGTGCAAAGAAGATGTTTCTTGTTGCTATTTACACTTAGTGCACATAACACCTATAAATAGCCTATGCCATTAAATATGGGTAAAAACTACACTTAACAATAGGTGACACTCTGAACTGTATCACAAATAGGGCTGGGTATCACCAGTATCACATGATGAGATACGTATTGCGATACATGTCACAAATTGATATATTGCGATACATCACGATATCATGGTTCAATTTAACTTTTAGTTTCATTTAATTTGGGTATAGTTCAGTTATAATGTAAATTTTGCTTGCATACAGTATGAAAGAAACTCTCTTTCAGCTAATGCTGTTATTCATTATACAGGGGACCTTCTAACTTGTTAAATTACGGACATATAAATTTTACAAATTTTATTTTATAACTAGTTTTTCATAAATTTGGTGACATTTTAGCTTTTTTTTTAATGTATTCCATGTATGACATTAATAGCAGTAGTGTAGTCTAGGGCATACACCGTATGCCCACCTATCTTTCAAAGGATTTTGCGAATGCCCACCTTAAATTAGTTATGATACATATGGCCACCAGAAAAGCGAGAAGGTTTTGACCCATAACTTTTAATTATACTGAGGTGATGCCGCAGCATCGTTGAGTGAATTGTGATTATTATTATTATTATTTTGAATAAGTGTACAGAGATTCTCAGCACGGAGCAGCGGGAGAAGGGACCGCAACTGAAGGCACGGGCGAAATAGACAGTTCGACTCAGCTGAGCTACCAATCAGAACGTTAGTTTTAGACACGATTGGATATTTTTTAACCAATAATTTTTTTCATTTCAAGAATCAGAGCATCATTGCCAAGTTTTCTCATGTACACAAGGAATTTTTTTGGTGATAGGAGAAACAAGTGCACACAGAACATTACAGTGAGACAGAATATAAAACAAGGTTAGAGTATAAATAGACATTCAAATAATAGGACATATAACAGAATGGCATATGTACATGTGCAAGTGGTAATGTATGTGCAAGGTAGGGGTATGTACAGTTATTGAATTAAATATGTGAATTTACATACAGGTGCATCTCAATAAATTAGAATGTCGTGGAAAAGTTCATTTATTTCAGTAATTCAACTCAAATTGTGAAACTCGTGTAATAAATAAATTCAATGCACACAGACTGAAGTAGTTTAAGTCTTTGGTTCTTTTAATTGTGATGATTTTGGCTCACATTTAACAAAAACCCACCAATTCACTATCTCAAAAAATTAGAATACATCATAAGACCAATAAAAAAAACATTTTTAGTGAATTGTTGGCCTTCTGGAAAGTATGTTCATTTACTGTATATGTACTCAATACTTGGTAGGGGCTCCTTTTTGCTTTAATTACTGCCTCAATTCGGCGTGGCATGGAGGTGATCAGTTTGTGGCACTGCTGAGGTGGTATGGAAGCCCAGGTTTCTTTGACAGTGGCCTTCAGCTCATCTGCATTTTTTGGTCTCTTGTTTCTCATTTTCCTCTTGACAATACCCCATAGATTCTCTATGGGGTTCAGGTCTGGTGAGTTTGCTGGCCAGTCAAGCACACCAACACCATGGTCATTTAACCAACTTTTGGTGCTTTTGGCGGTGTGGGCAGGTGCCAAATCCTGCTGGAAAATGAAATCAGCATCTTTAAAAAGCTGGTCAGCAGAAGGAAGCATGAAGTGCTCCAAAATTTCTTGGTAAACAGGTGCAGTGACTTTGGTTTTCAAAAAACACAATGGACCAACACCAGCAGATGACATTGCATCTCAAATCATCACAGACTGTGGAAACTTAACACTGGACTTCAAGCAACTTGGGCTATGAGCTTCTCCACCCTTCCTCCAGACTCTAGGACCTTGGTTTCCAAATGAAATACAAAACTTGCTCTCATCTGAAAAGAGGACTTTGGACCACTGGGCAACAGTCCAGTTCTTCTTCTCCTTAGCCCAGGTAAGACGCCTCTGACGTTGTCTGTGGTTCAGGAGTGGCTTAACAAAAGGAATACGACAACTGTAGTGTCTGTGTGTGGTGGCTCTTGATGCCTTGACCCCAGCCTCAGTCCATTCCTTGTGAAGTTCACCCAAATTCTTGAATCAATTTTGCTTGACAATCATAAGGCTGCGGTTCTCTTGGTTGGTTGTGCATCTTTTTCTTCCACACTTTTTCCTTCCACTCAACTTTCTGTTAACATGCTTGGATACAGCACTCTGTGAACAGCCAGCTTCTTTGGCAATGAATGTTTGTGGCTTACCCTCCTTGTGAAGGGTGTCAATGATTGTCTTCTGGACAACTGTCAGATCAGCAGTCTTCCCCATGATTGTGTAGCCTAGTGAACCAAACTGAGAGACCATTTTGAAGGCTCAGGAAACCTTTGCAGGTGTTTTGAGTTGATTAGCTGATTGGCATGTCACCATATTCTAATTTTTTGAGACAGTGAATTGGTGGGTTTTTGTTAAATGTGAGCCAAAATCATCACAATTAAAAGAACCAAAGACTTAAACTACTTCAGTCTGTGTGCATTGAATTTATTTAATACACGAGTTTCACAATTTGAGTTGAATTACTGAAATAAATGAACTTTTCCACGACATTCTAATTTATTGAGATGCACCTGTATGTACATGAGATACACTGGTGGCCAAAAGTTTGGAATAATGTACAGATTTAGCTGTTTCGGAAGGAAATTGGTACTTTAATTCACCAAAGTGGCATTCAACTGATCACAAAGTATAGTCAGGACATTACTGATGTAAAAAAAAAAAAAAAACAGTACCATCACTATTTGAAAAAAAGTAATATTTGATCAAATCTAGACAGGCCCCATTTCCAGCAGCCATCACTCAAACACCTTATCCTTGAGTAATCATGATAAATTGCTAATTTAGTACTAGAAAATCACTTGCCATTATATCAAACACAGTTGAAAGCTATTTAGTTTATTAAGTGAATCTTAACATTGTCATTGTGTTTGTTTTTGTGTTGCCACAGTATGCAATAGACTGGCATGTCTTAAGGGCAATATTAGGTCAAAAATGGCAAAAAAGGAACAGCTTTCTCTAGAAACTCATCAGTCAATTATTGTTTTGAGGAATGAAGGCTATACAATGCTTGAAATTGCCAAAAAAAACCTGAAGATTTCATACAAAGGTGTACACTACAGTCTTCAAAGACAAAGGACAACTGGCTCTAACAAGGACAGAAAGAGATGTGGAAGGCCAGATGTACAACTAAACAAGAGGATAAGTACATCAGAGTCTCTAGTTTGAGAAATAGACGACTCACATTTACTCAGCTGACAGCTTTATTGAATTCTACCCACTCAACACCAGTTTCATGTACAACAGTAAAGAGAAGACTCAGGGGTGCAGGCCTTATGGGAAGAATTGCAAAGAAAAAGCCACTTTTGAAACAGAAAAACAAAAAGAAAAGGTTAGAGTGGGCAAAGAAACACAGACAGATAATTGGAAAAGAGTGTTATGGATCTTAAACCCATTTAGCTTTTGTGGGATCAGCTAGACCAGGGGTGTCAAACTCAGTTCCTGGAGGGCCGCAGCCCTGCAGAGTTTAGTTCCAGCCCTGCTCCAAAATGCCTCCTTGTAATCTTCAAGCACTCCTGAAGACCTTGATTAGCTGCTTCAGGTGTGTTTAATTAGGGTTGGAGCTAAACTCTGCTAGAATGTGGCCCTCCAGGAACCGAGTTTGACACCCCTGAGCTAGACTGTAAGATGCGTGAGAAGTGCCTGACAAGACAGCCACATCTATGGCAAGTGCTACAGGAAGCGTGGGGTGAAATGTCACCTGAGTATCTGAACAAACTGACTGCTAGAATGCCAAGGATCTGCAAAGTTGTCATCGCTGCACATGGAGGATGTTTTGATGAGAACTCTTTGAAGTAGTTTAAGAAGTTCTGAACATTGTTTTCAAATTGTAATAGTAATTTTTCACTTTATTAATGTCCTGACTATACATTGTGATCAGTTGAATGCCACTTTGGTGAATAAAAGTACCAATTTCTTTCCATAAGAGCAAAATCTGTACATTATTCCAAACTTTTGGCTGCCATTGTATGTATTTACATTATTGCACTATGGGCAGTTTAATTGTTCATGAAGAAAATGGCCTGAGGGTAAAAACTGTTCTTGTGCCTGGATGTCCTGGCACTGAGTGCTCTGTAGCGCCAGCCAGTGGGCAACAGTTCAAACAGGGAGTGCAGGGTGTGTGGGGTCCAGAGTGATTCTACCTGCATGTTTCCTCATTCTGGATTTTTGGAGGGTGGCCAGTGGGGCACCAATAATCCTCTCAGCAGTCCTGACTGTCCGCTGTAGTTTCCTTCTGTCTGACTTGGTGGCTGAACCAAACCAGACAGTTATAGATGTGATATTATTATATTATAGCTTTCCTATTCAGAAATATAAATTAAGATGATTTGATATCATGAGGAAAAAAAAGGCACCACAGACAACAGTAAAAGACAGAAAAAATGACATTTGATACAATTACGGGACAACTTGTCATCTGCGAAGAGCATAAAAATTTTTTTGCCTACAGGCAAAGCTCTCGGGCCAGATGGGTTTGCCACTGAATTTTTTAGATCTTATGCTACAGAATTGGCTCCACTTTTATTAGAAGTTTATACGGAATCATTGAAGAATGAAAAGCATCCACCAACCATGACACAGGCCCGGATCAGTCTGATTCTTAAAAAGGACAAAGATTCAAGCGATGTAAGAGTTACCGTCCAATTCCCTGATCCAGCTAGATGTTAAAATATTGTCAAAAATTTTGGCTAACCGATTAAGTAAAGTTATGGCATCTCATACATATAGATCAGGTAGGGTTTAGTCGGGGTCGTAGCTCTTCTGATAATATTAGGCGTTTCATCAATATCATGTGGTCAGTGGCGAATGATCAGACTCCGGTTGCTGCCATCTCACTTGGCGCCGAAAAGGTGTTTGATATGGTAGAATGGGATTATCTTTTTAAGGTTCTGGAAATGTATGGGTTTGGGAGTATGTTTATTGGATGGATTAAGTTGCTTTATAGACACCCGGTAGTGGCAGTGCAAACAAATGGATTCATTTCAGATTATCTTTCTCTGGATAGGGGCACCCAGCATAGTTGCCCTCTTCCCCCATTATTGTTCTGTCTTGCCCTGGAACCATTAGCAGCCGCGATAAGAAAGGAAGATTTTATATATATATATATATATATATACTGCTTGTAATAATGTTTTTTGTCATATACTTTGTGTATTGAATTGTGTTGTGAATTCAGAACTTTCACTTACTGTCTAAAAAAACAGTGGTGCAATTTTGCATCCTCAAATGCCCAGCTTTGCAATTTCTGCAACATTTACAAAAAAATTCACCCCAAAACAAAATATGTATAAAATTAATCATTTGTATAACTAGTGGCTTCCTAAAAACAAGTAGGATATTTTTTTTCCAATATCAATGCTTGGGTCTATGGTGTTTAAAGGAAATGACATCAAAGTATTTAGCAAATTATGTTCTCAACTGCCATCTTGCTGTCATGCTGCACCATCAATCTCTTTCAGTCGATAACTCATGCAGAGTGTGAATGCTTCCTGATCAAATCCCTCTATCAAAAACCCTGATAGGTTGAGTTGTCCTGTAACTGCCAGTGTTCTTGATTGATCATGAAGTGTTTCCCGTACAGAAGAGCCACTAGCTCCAGGCATTTCCACATTCGTCCAGATAAAGCTTTTATCCAGGTGTGAATCTCACTAAATGTCCCCTCAAATTTCCTCTCTTGGCTGGAAGAATGTTATCAGGCGGTTAGCTGCTGCTCCTATTGTCTCTCTCGGTCTCATTTGGGGTTTTAGACGGTTAGTGGTTACCTCTTGAAACAGCATGGTGTAGAGTGAAAAGTCATGCCCTTTAATTAGAGTCTCCATCCAGGGTCATCTCAGAACTCCACATGCCCACAGGGCAGCAGGGACAGGTCACAGATGCTGAAGCCTTCGGGACATGCAGTCTTAATTACTCTGCCTGATTCAGCCTAGCAGGTGATGATGCAGCTCTAATCCTGCCAGAGCCGTAAAGCAGCAGCCAGCGCTCATATCCACTTAACTGCAGTGGACAGTTACATATTAATATAAATACTCTTTCTACATAAGAACAACTGAAGAGCGACAACAGGCAATTTCACTGTTTAGACGAAATGGTGCTTTTAACATTATTTGCTGTAGTTCTTCGGAAAACAGGCCTTCTCTCAAATTCATCCTATGGGATTGAAGCCTCACACTTGTGCACAGATGTGCATATTTATTATTTAGAATATTTTTTTTAACAGAAAATATAAATCTTTTGTCATTCATACTGTGAATCATAGTGTAAAGAATGTTGTATATTACGAGATTTCACTTTGCTACACGTTTTTTTTTTCCTCTTAAGATTCGAGAATCCACTCTTGGAATCGGAATCAATTCCAAAATTTCTGGAATCAAAAAGCTCTACAGAATACAAACAGGATGAGTTCTTATATTTATTAAGTTAGTTTTATTATTCCAAGTATTGAAACTTTACTTAATGATATTAAATGTGTTCTGTCTGTTAACAACCCCAATTCCGAAAAAGTTGGGACAGTATGAAAAATGCTAATAAAACAAAAAGGAGTGATTTGTAAATTATCCTTTGCTATACTGCAAGCAATACAACTACACATAATATGATGTTTTACCTTGTGAATTATTATTATTATTTTTTTTTTTTTTGAAAATGTACAGTAATTTCAGATCAGATGATTGCAACATGCTGGATCGTTCAAGACTTGTCAACTTGCCAACAGATCCTTCAGCAAATAATCCAGCACTTTGAGAACAATTTTCCCAAAGACAAATTGGAAGGATTTTGGGCATTTCACCCTCTACAGTGCACAATATAATTAAAATATCAAGGAATCTGGTCAAACCTTGGTGCATAAAGGGCAAGACGAAAACCACTTCTGAATGCACGTGATCTCTGATCCCTCAGACGTTACTGTTTTAAAAAACTTCATTCATCTGTAATGGATATCATGAACATGGGCTTGGGATAACTTTAGTAAACCTTTGTTAGTCAACACTACTCATCACTGCATTCACAGATGCAAGTTAAGACTTTACTATGCAAAGCTGAAGCCCTACATTAACACTGTCCAGAAGCGCTGCCGACTTCTCTGGGCTCGGTCTCATCTTAGATGGAAAGTAGAACAGTTGAACTGTGTTTTTTTTTTTGGTCTGAAGAGTCCACATTTCAAAAAGTTTTTTAAAAACGCAGCCGTCGTGTTATCCGGGCCAAAGAGGAAAAGGACCATCCAAGCTGTTAGTGTCAGGTCCAAAAGCCAGTGTCTGTATGGGCCAGGGGTGTGTCAGTGCCCAAGGCATGGGTAATTCACACATCTGTGAGAACACCATGAACGCAGACAGATATGTACAAATTTTGCCTTTTCCAGGGACATCCCTGCATTTTCCAGCAGGACAACTTCAAACCACATACTGCCCGGATTACAAATGCATGGCTGTGTAAGCAGAGAGTGTGGGTGCTAGATTGGCCTGCCTGCAGTCCTGACCTGTCTCCAATTGAGAATGTGTGGCGCATTATTAAGCACACCATCCGGCAATGAAGACCTCGTACAATTGTGTAGCTAAAGACTTACATAATGGATGAATGGGGGATAATTCCACTTTCTAAACTTAACAAATTTGTGTCTTCAGTGCCAAAATGCTTAATAAGTTTTATTAGAAGAAATGGTGATGTTTCACAGTGGTAAACACTCGACTGTCCCAACTTTCTTGGAGCATGTTGCAATCATCTGATTTGAAATTACTGTACATTTAAAAAAACAATGAAATTCACAAGGTAAAACATATAATGTGTAGTTGTAGAGCTTTCTATATAGCAAAGGGTGATTATAATTTACAAATCACTCATATTTGTTTTTATTGGCATTTTTCATACTGTCCCAACCTTTTCGGAATTGGGGTTGTAGCTGACAGCAGCATTTCTCCCCAGCATGTCTCCACAGAAAAGCTGCAGTGCTCAATCAGTAGAAGATCATTTCAGGTCTCATGGTGCTAAGCTCCGTCTGATCCCTCTGTCCCCAGACTGTGTTCAAAGCAACCTGTTTAATGGTTAATGGTCTTACCACCCTCCTACTGGTGTGAATAGTCAGTCTGACTCACCCTCAGGCTATAGATGTTCTCATGGACAAGACATCATGCTGACCTCATCAGTGATAACCCTCACACACATCATCTCTGTAATTCATGTGATGCTGCTGATCATGTGTGTACATGTGGACAGTCTTAAAATCTCTAAAAATAAAGGTTTTCTTAATTTTGCATTATATGATCTTCAGATCAGCGTACTGCTTCTTGGTCTCCTCCATTATTGGGGAAGATTTGTTCTTTGCAGTACCAATATATGGATTGGTGTTAGAAGGATTTCTAGAAAACCATAGAATTTCAGTAGTTCTCTTATGGCATCATGGGAACTTAAAAGGTTCTCAATTGGCTCCATGAGAACTTCTATGGCACCATAATGTTCTCCTGTGGCATCAAAGGATCTTAAATAAGTTTTTCTATGGCATCACGCTGTGCAACTCTTTTTAGGCCCTTTAGTTTCAACATGATCACACGGGAAGTTGGCATGTTGCTGCCAAATATTCCAGTACCCTGCCATCAACCCCATTTTGCTGAGTTACTGACAAGTGGTATCTCCCATCAAACATTTTTTGCATCAAAGTATGATTACCATCTCCTGTGGCGTGTTTGACAACACATTGCATCAGCATCCTCAGAGACCCGGGTTCTTGTCCTGTGTTGAAACCACGAGGTAATTGCGTTTTGTATAATTAATGTCAAGCGCAATTCAGAGGTTCCATTTTCCCTATAAGTATACATGTTTACTCCACTCCACAGTTAGGTTTAGGGTTGGGGTTTGGGGGTAGAATAAATAAAATATGCATTCCTCTTTACTGCATTACATAATTTACAACTGAAAACAACTTGCTATACAACTCACTTTTGGCATCCCTATGTGGACATTTCACCTAAAAAAATAAATAAAAATAAAACACTTCCCGCTTTAGTCACTTGGAGCAGTGGTTCGAATTACGGTAAGTACAGTCAGACCAATTTTAGCTAAAAAATTTCGATCTTATGTGACTGCATTCTAAGGAGCCCCTTAGGGGACAGGGTGGGAATTTTGTTTTTCAAAAATAGTTTTTGCATACCCTCTCATTAAGTTATGCATGCCCTCGCAATAGTTTTGCATTCCCTCGCAAAAACTAATTCATAAAACAATAAAATATAGTTAAAGTCAGAAGTTTACATACACTTAGGTTGAAGTTATTAAAACAAATTTTTTAACCACTCCACAGATTTCATATTAGCAAACTATAGTTTTGGCAAGCCGTTAAGGACATCTACTTTGTGCATGACACAAGTAATTTTTCTAACAATTGTTTTCAGACAGATTGTTTCACTTTTAATTGACTATATCACAATTCCAGTGGGTCAGACGTTTACATACACTAAGTTAACTGTGCCTTTAAGCAGCTTGGAAAATTCTACAAAATGATGTCAATCCTTTAGGCAAGCCTATCAGAAGCTAATTGGCTAATCAATTGGAGGTGTACATGTGGATGTATTTTAAGGCCTACCTTCAAACTCAGTGCCTCTTAGCTTGACATGGAAAAATCCAAAGTAATCAGCCAAACATTTTGGACCTCACAACTTTGCTTTATCCTTGGGAGCAATTTCCAAATGCCTTAAGGCATTAAATACATTCATCTGTACAAACAATAGTACGCAAGTATAAACACCAAGGGACCATGCAGCCATCATAACGCTCAGGAAGGAGATGCATTCTGTCTCCTAGAGAAAAATGTAGTTTGGTGCGAAAAGTGCAAATCAATCCCAGAACAACAGCAAAGAACCTTGTGAAGATGCTTGAGGAAACAGGTAGACAAGTATCTATATCCACAGTAAAAATGAGTCCTGTATCGTCATAACCTGAAAGGCTGCTCAGCAAGGAAGAAGCCAATGCTCCAAAACTGTCATAAAAAAGCCAGACTACAGTTTGCAAGTGCACATGGGGACAAAGATCTTACTTTCTGGAGAAATTTCCTCTGGTTTGATTAAACAAAAATTGAACTTTTTGGCCATAATGACCATCGTTATGTTTGGAGGAAAAAGGGTGAGGCTTGCAAGCCAAAGAACACCATCCCAACTGTGAAGCATGGGGGTGGCAGCATCATGTTTTGGGGGTGCTTTGCTGCAGGAGGGACTGGTGCACTTCACAAAATAGATGGCATCATGAGGAAGAAAAATTATGTGGATATATTGAAGCAACATCTGAAGACATCAGCTATGAATTTACAGCTTGGTCGCAAATGAGTATTCCAAATGGACAATGACCCCAAGCATACCTCCAAAGTTGTGGCAAAATGGCTTAAGGACAACAAAGTTGAGGTATTGGAGTGGCCATCACAAAGCCCTGACCTCAATCTGATATAAAATTTGTGGGCAGAACTGAAAAAGCGTGTGCAAGCAAGGAGGCCTACAAACCTGACTCAGTTACACCAGTTCTGTCTGGAGGAATGGGCCAAAATTCCAGCAACTTACTGTGAGAAGCCTATGGAAGGCTACCCAAAAGTTAAACAATTTAAAGGCAATGCTACCAAATACCAACAAATTGTATGTAAACTTCTGACCCACTGGGAATGTGATGAAAGAAATAAAAGCTGAAATAAATCATTCTCTCTACTATTATTCTGACATTTCACATTCTTAAAATAAAGTAGTGATCCTAACTGACCTAATACAAGGAATATTTTCTAAGATTAAATGTCAGGAATTGTGAAAAACTGAGTTTAAATGTATTTGGCTAAGGTGTATGTAAACTTCTGACTTCAACTGTGATTTACCATGGTTTTTCTACAGTTACCATATTTTAACCAGGATATTTGTAGTGAAATGAAAACTATGGTAATAAAAATCTTTATTTTGTGGTTATCATGTTTTTACTACACAAATACCATAGTTTAAATATGGTTTTTCTATAGAAATAATGTAGACTGTATTAACAATAGTTTTTGATGGAAATCATTGTTTTACTATAGTAATAATGTAGTAACCATGACTGTTGTAGGTTAACAATGTTTTCTTTTTCTTTTTTTTTCTTTTTTTTTTTGGTGGAAACCGTGGTTTTACTGTATCCATAAAGTAACAATAGTTTTACAATAGACTAACCATGGGTAATCTTGTGGTTACTATGATTTTACTCTAAATATTCATTGTAAAACCATAATAACCACAAAATTATGTTTTTTATTAACATAGTTTTTGTTTTCCTGAATTATAACTATGGGTTCACCAGAATATCAAGCAAAACTATTGCAAGGGCATGCAAACCTTACTGTGAGGGCACGCAAAACTTATTGCAAGGGAACGCAAAATGTATTGTGAGGGCACGCAAAACTATTTCAGAAAAAAATACCGCCCTTTCCTCTAAGTGGCTCCATATAATTCACAGTCTGTGCCATTAACTTTCCTTGCTGTGGTAAATAATTTTGGGTTTAGGGATATGCATTTTGTTGGTTGTAGATTTACAAACCAACACAAGTGAGCCACATACTTCACAAGTTCTTCCTTTATTTGTTTCGGTCAGAATTGGCTCGCTGAACCTGTTGAATAATTTGGGGCACTTGTGTAGCTTAGCAAAAGTCTGCAGGCTAAAGGGCCAGTGACTCCAAAGCGTCTGGTGTAAAAACCATGGCAACCCAGAGAGCCTTGAGTGCACAGAGGCAGACACAGGCTCCAGTTGAGGAGATAATGCTAATGAGGACTCATAGGGTGAAACAAAATGGCTTAATTGTATTGAGTTCATCCCAAGTTAGAGCAGAAAGGCCCGGGGAGGTTACGCTCACACATGAGGCTTATTGTAATCCCTCCGTAATTACCAAGTAAAGGCATCTTCTCATGGGAGCTGAGGGCCGTCCTCACCGCACAATTCACGCATATATTTAAGGAAATATCAATTCCACCATTGTTGGGGCATACTGCTCTGACATCTACAGTGGCGGAAGAAAGGCTCTTTCAGATGCAGGTCACTGTTAATGTCAACTGCGGAGAGCTGAAACCATACAATGCCATGCTGAGCTGTAAAGCTGGGCTATAAGTTGGCAATATGTGGCAGAAATGTGTTGTGTGCTGTAGTTTTTTGGAGGTCTTTAGAAATGTCTCAGTCAGAGGCCATTGAAATCAACATTGGCATTCTCTCTCTCCCTCTAGCTTTTGACAGGAAGCTCATGATTTTAACCGTACACCACATGCATAATGCATCAGCCGACACAATCACATACAGGATGTGCGAGCCAGCGGACGCAGAGAGCACCTGTGTCGAACAAAGATGGCCTTTCTGCCATGGATCTGCCCTGGTACCCGCTGTCACTGTTTGCCTGGGCTGATCCCAGCTGCGCCGCATTCAGCCTGACACACATTCATCGGACCCGACGGTGCTCCAAAAAGTGACACAGGCTGCTGCTCATAAAGAGCTCTTTATTTTGTTATTAAAGATAGTAAGACAGCCCTTGACAAACATTTTGGGAATGAGTTTGTGATTGTGAGGCTCGCACATGTGTGAGCGGCCAGTGGTTGGTGCACATGCAGTGCCGTCCCCGTTTGTCATTGCATTTACCGTGGCATTAAGATGTCATCTGTCAGATGTGCTCTGAGAAGGCTGTCCTTTGCTTCACATACAACTATGTGCTGTCTGTTGTGGTCTCTAGTGGTTCTGATGAGGTCAGATGTGGTCTAATGTGGTTTGAGGGGTCTGAAGTGATCTAATGGGGTCTCTAGTGGTTCTAATTAGTTCTGATGTGGTCTAATGGTTTTAGGGGTCTGAAGTGGTCTGTTGTGGTCTCTAGTGGTTCTGATGAGATCTGATGTGGACTACTGCGGTCTAATGTGGTTTGAGGGGTCTGAAGTGGTCTGTTGTGGTTTGTAGTGGTTCTGAAGAGGTCTGATGTGGTATAATGTACCACAAATTGACCTCATTAGACCTCAAGAAACCACATTAGACCCAATCAGACTCCAAAAGATCATGCCAGACCACACTGCAGATTGCATTAGACCTCATCAGACCCCCTAGGGACCACAACAGACCACTTTTGACCCCTCAAACTACATTAGACCACGTGGTCTAGCGGTGTCTGATGTGGTCCTTAATGGTTATGTTGAGGTCTGATGAGATCTAATGTAGTTTGAGGGGGTCTAAAGTGGTCTGATGTGGTATCTGGTGGATCTGATTTGGTCTGATGTGGTTGAGGGGTCTAAAGTGGTCTTATATGGTATAATGTGGTTTTAAGGGGTCTGAAGCGGTCAGATGTGGTCTCTAGTGGTTCTAATGAGGTATGATGTGGTCTAATATGGTTTGAGGGGGTCTGATGAGGGCTGATGCAATATGTTGTAGCCTATTGTATTCTGATGTGGTCTAATGTGGTTTAAGGGGTTCTAGTGTTTCTGAAGAGGTCTGATGTGGGATAGTGTCAATCAAATCAAATCAAATCAAATCACTTTATTGTCACACAGCCATATGCACAAGTGCAATGGTGTGTGAAATTCTTGGGTGCAGTTCCGATCAACATAGCAGTCGTGACAGTGATGAGACATATACCAATTTACAATAACATCAAATTAACACAACACAATTTAAACATCTGTTATACATAATTACACAACTTAAAACATCAAATTAACACAACACAATTTAAACATCTGTTATACACATAATTACACTCAACAATATACAAATAATAACATACACTATACAGTATACAATATGCTGTTTTTGTTTTTTACTATATAGATACTATATAGATACACATTATTCAATAAAAATTGAATAATATATATATATATATATATATATATATATATATATATAATGTACAGTATTGTACTGTATTGACATTCAGGCTGTCGGTTGATAGTCAGTTGTTAAGAGAGACATAATATAATAACAGTAATATAATTTATGACAGTCCGGTGTGAGATAAAAGAGTAATAAAGTGCAGGGCTGATGTATTTTGATCGTGGGAGATCAAGAGTTCAGAAGTCTGATTGCTTGGGGGAAGAAGCTGTCATGGAGTCGGCTGGTGCGGGTCCTGATGCTGCGATACCTCCTACCTGATGGTAGCAGTGAGAAAAGCCCATGGCTCGGGTGGCTGGAGTCTCTGATGATCCTCCGAGCTTTTTTCACACACCGCCTTGTATATATTTCCTGGAGGGAGGGAAGCTCACCTCCGATGATGTGTTTGGCAGTTCGCACCACCCTTTGCAGTGCTTTGCGGTTGTGGGCGGTGCTATTGCCATACCAGGCGGAGATACAGCCAGTCAGGATGCTCTCCACAGTGCAGGTGTAGAACCGTGTGAGGATGTGGCAGTTCATTCCAAACTTCCTCAGCCGTCTCAGGAAGAAGAGGCGCTGATGAGCCTTCTTCACAACGACTTCAGTGTGGACGGACCATGTGAGTTCCTCAGTGATGTGGACACCCAGGAACTTGAAGCTGCTGACTCTCTCCACTGGTGCTCCATTGATGGTGATTGGACTGTGTTCTCTGTCTTTTCTTCTGAAGTCCACCACAAGCTCCTTTGTCTTACTGACGTTGAGGGAGAGGTTGTGCTCCTGACACCAGTGTGTCAGAGTGTGCACCTCCTCTCTGTAGGCTGTTTCATCATTGTCAGTGATCAGACCTACCACCGTCGTGTCATCAGCAAACTTAATGATGGCATTGGAGTTATGTGTTGCCACACAGTCATGTGTGTACAGGGAATACAGTAGTGGGCTGAGAACACAGCCCTGTGGGGCTCCAGTGTTGAGGGTCAGTGATGAGGAGATGTTGCTGCCTATTCTAACCACCTGGCGTCTGCTTGACAGGAAGTCCAGGATCCAGCTGCACAGCGAGCTGTTTAAGCCCAGAGCCCGGAGTTTCTCATCTAGCTTGGAGGGCACTATGGTGTTGAATGCTGAGCTGTAGTCTACAAACAACATTCTCACATAAGTGTTCTTTTTTTCCAGGTGGGAGAGAGCAGTGTGTATTGTAGATGCAATGGCATCATCAGTGGAGCGGTTGTTGCGGTATGCAAACTGCAGCGGGTCAAGATTGAGTGGTAATACAGAGCAGATGTAATCTCTGATTAGTCTCTCAAAACATTTGCTGATGATGGGTGTCAGAGCAACAGGACGCCAGTCATTTAAACACATTATTTTTGATTGTTTTGGAACAGGCACAATGGTGGATGTTTTAAAGCATGTGGGGACTACAGACAAAGAGAGGGAAAGGTTGAAAATGTCCGTAAAAACACCAGCCAGCTGGTTCGCGCACGCTCTGATGATGCGGCCCGGAATGCCGTCTGGACCCGCGGCTTTGCGGATATTCACCCGTCGGAAGGATCGGGTTACATCCGCTATAGAGACGGAGAGTGAACTAACCTCTGTAGCTTCAGCCGCGAGAGCTCTCTCCGCGAGGGCGGTGTTATTTCCCTCGAAACGAGCATAAAAAGTATTTAGCTCATCCGGTAGAGAGGCAGCGGTGTTCATGGCGGAGTTTTTATTCCCTTTAAAGTCCGTGATGATGTTAATTCCCTGCCACATGCTTCTAGAGTTGGTGGTGTTAAACTGTCCTTCAATCTTGCTCCTGTACTGGCGTTTTGCTGTTTTGATAGTTTTTCGGAGGGCATAACTGGCTTGTTTATGCTCCTCCGCGTTCCCGGAATTAAAAGCAGAGGTCCGCACATTAAGTGCCGCACGAACATTGCTATTGATCCACGGCTTCTGATTCGGATAGATTCGCACAGTTCTGGTCGGAATCACTTCCTCTACACACGTTCTGATGAAACACATTACGCTATCAGCGTAAAGCTCGATGTCGTCATCAGAGGCGGACCGGAACATCTCCCAGTCCGTGTGATCAAAACAGTCTTGTAGCGTAGAGTCTGATTGGTCCGACCAGCACTGGATCATTCTGAGGGTGGGTGCTTCCTGTTTCAATTTCTGCCTGTAAGCGGGCAGAAGCAGAATGGAAGAGTGGTCCGATTTGCCAAATGGTGGGCGGGGGAGGGATTTGTAGCCATCCCGGAACGGAGAGTAGCAATGGTCCAAAACCCGGTCCCCTCGTGTGTTGAAACTAATGTGCTGGTGATATTTTGGTGCGACTGATTTTAAACTGGCTTTATTAAAGTCCCCGGTCACATTGAACGCGGCCTCAGGGTGCGCGGTTTCCTGCTCACTTATACTCCCATACAGTTCCTTGAGTGCTCGGTCTGTGTCGGCTTGTGGGGGAATGTACACAGCAGTGATAATGACCGCTGTGAATTCCCTCAGTAGCCAGAATGGTCGACACAGAAGCATAAGAAATTCCAGATCAGGAGAACAGAAAGACTTGATGGAATGTACGTTCCTCTGATCACACCAGGATTTGTTGATCATAAAACATACACCACCTCCTCTAGTTTTACCTGAGAGGTCTTTCGCTCTGTCCGCTCGGAGCATGGAGAACCCCGCGGGTTCAATGGCTGAGTCTGGAATCTCCGCAGACATCCAAGTTTCCGTAAGGCAGATAATGCAGCAGTCCCTCGTCTCTCGTTGGAAAGAGATCCCCGCTTTCAGCTCGCAGAGCTTGTTATCCAGAGACTGAACATTTGCCAGTAGAATAGTGGGTAGCGGGGGGTCGATTTGTGCGGCGTCTTACTCTGATGAGAATGCCGGCTCTGTTTCCCCTTTTCCTCCTGCGTTTCCGCGGCCGTGCTGCCCAGACAAAGGGCTCCGCTTGCGTGTTTGTAAACAGCGGGTCGACATTGAGGAATGTGAAGTCCGGTTTTCGGTGTGAGATCGCTGAACCAATGTCCAAAAGTGTTTGTCTGTCGTAGACAATAAGGCAGACAACATCCAAGACAAAAAACATAAGAATTGTAAACAAAACAAACAAACCATTGATATGTTGTGTCAGAGCTCGCAACGCAGCAGCCATACTCGGCGCCATCTTGAGTCTTCGCATCGTAGTGTACTACATATTTTGGTGTAACGTACCACAAATTAAACCTCATTAGACCCCAAGAAACCACATTAGACCACTTCAGACAGCTCACGCTAGACCACACTGCAGATTGCATTAGACCTCATCAGACCCCCTAGAGACCACAACAGACCACTTTAGATCCCTCAAACTACATTAGACTATGTGGTCTGCAGTGTGATCTAACAGGGTCTGTAGTGGTTCTGATGAGGTCTGATGTGATCTAATGTAGTTTGAGGGGGTCTAAAGTGGTCTCTGGTGGACCTGATTTGGTCTGATGTGGTTTGAGGAGTCTGAAGTGGTCAGATATGGTATAATGTGGTTTGAGGGGGTCTGAAGTGGTCGCTAGGGGGCCTGATGAGGACCTTCAGTTAATGTTCACATCAACCATCAGAATGGGGGGAAAAAAATTGATCTCAGTGATTTAGACCGTGGCATGTTTGTTGGTGCCAGACGGGCTGGTTTGAGTATTTCTGTAACTGCTGATCTCCTGGGATTTTCACGCACAACCGTCTCTAGAGTGTAAAGAGAATGGTGCGAAAAACAAAAAACATCCAGCGAGCAGCAGTTCTGTGGGCGAAAATGGCTTGTTAATTACAGAGTTCAGAGGAGAAAGGCTAGACTGGTCTAAGCTGACAGGAAGGTGACAGTAACCCAAATAAGACCGACACAGTTACGAACAGAAAAGCATTTCTGAACATACAACAAACATGTCGAACATTGAGGCGGATGGGCTACAGCAGCAAAAGACCCCTCCAGGTACCACTACTGTCAGCTTAGAACAGGAAACTGAGGCACAGGCTTATAAAAATGGACAGTAGATGATTGAAAAAACATTGCCTGGTCTGACTAAGGCTGGGAATTGATTCCAAAAAGAATCGATTCCTCAATTCTGAGGCATTGGGGAAACCGGTTGATATTTTCGGACTGTGTTTATTTCCTCAACCACTGAACTACTACACATTTTAAAAGCCTGACAGCACTAATACAATTTACAAAATTATTAGAAAATGATTGCATCTTAACGATCATCAATCTGACTCAAATCCACTCCGTTTGCTCATCTGTATGAAATAATCCCACAAGCCCTTCAACACATCTGCTTTCCACACCTGGATAGTCTGCCGATATTTTACTTTGGATTAAACTAATAATCAAGTAACATGCCAAATTTGTGACAGTAAATTGGCATACAGTAATAACTTCCCCGATGTTACAACACAAGTCTGCAACAAGAAGATGGCAGAGTTGAGTTATCTTCCCAGTTCACATCAATAAATCGGTACATTAAAGTTTAAATGATCATTGTGCTGCACTTATAAAAGCGAGAATCTAACGCTTCTCTACTTGTTCTCAACATTTTTACAGTGTTTAAAACTTTTTGAATATTATTTTTTTTTTATTAGCCTACATTTTAGACAATTTTACATTAAAATTATATAAAAAATAATCATTAATAATTCAAAAACAAAAATGCTAAATACATGTTAAAATATATATATATATTTTATATTGTATAAACCAGTACAACAATGGATTTTTTAATCAAACTGAAATGTATTGTTTGGTTATTTTATTCAGCGTACAAAAGGTAGTGGACAATTACTGTACATTCTAATATAAACCTCTTTCTAAACAAGAACTCGTGAGTGGTAACAGACAATTTAAATGGTGCTTTTAAGATTATTTTCAGTAGTTTTAGGAAATACAGGCACATCTACTCAAGCTTCCCTCAAATTTATCTCATGGGATTGAAGCATCATGCTTTGGTATGTGCATACAGGCCCTGATTTAATTTTAGAATGGACCTATTAATAGTAAATGTCATTCATTGCAATGAGCTGTTTATTATAAGATTTAACTTTGCCTCCCGTTCTTTCTGAATCATTTCCCGTTCTGGAATCGACTCTTGGAATCAATTCTAACAATTCCAAAACCAGGAATAGGAGTCGATTCCCAAATTTCTGGAATTGAACAGCCCTAGGTCTGACAAATCGGGATTTCTGCTGAGGTACACAAATGGTAGGCCCACTGCAGCCTCAGTTTTCTGTTCTTGGCTCGCTGACAGAAGTGGAACCCAACGTGGTCTTCTGCTGTTGTAGCCCATCTGCCTCAAGGTTCGACATGTTGTGCATTCTGAGATACTATTCTGCTCACTACAATTGTACAGAGGGGTTATCTGAGTTACAGTAGCCTTTCTGTCAACTCGAACCAGTCTGGCCATTCTCCGTTGACCTATCTCATCAACAAGGCATTTTCATCCACAGAACTGCCGCACACTGGTTGTTTTTTGTTTTTCGCATCATTCTCTCTACACTCTAGAGACTGTGTGAAAATCCCAAGAGATCAGCAGTTACAGAAATACTCAAACCAGCCCGTCTGGCACCAACAATCATGCCACGGTCTAAATCACTGAGATCAAATTTTTTTCCCCATTCTGATGGTTGATGTGAACATTAACTGAATCTCCTGACCCATATCTGCATGATTTTATAAATTACACTGCTGCCACACAATTGGCTGATTAGATAATCGCATGAATAAGTAGATGTACAGGTGTACCTAATAAAGTGGCCAGCGAGTGTATATACAAATATATATATATATATATATATATATATATATATATATATATATATATATATATATATAATATATATATATATACACTGATGAGCCAAAACATTATGACCACCTGCCTAATATGCTGTTGGTCCTCCACATGCCGCCAAAATAGCGCCAAGGCATGGACTCTACAAGACCCCTGAACATATTCTTCCTATGGTATCTGGCACCAAGACATTAGCAGCAGATCCTTCAACTCCTGTAAATTGTGAGGTGGAACTGCCATGGATCAGACTTGTTGGTCCAGCACATCCCACAGATGCTCAATCAGATTGAGATCTGGAAAAATTTAGAGGCCAAGGCAACACCTTGAACTCTTCATTATGTTCCTCAAACCATTCCAGAACAATGTGTGCAGTGTGGCAGGGTGTGCAACGATGTTTAGGTAGGTGGCATGTGTCAAATTGACATCCACATGAATGGCCGGACCCAGGGTTTCCCAGCAGAACATTGTCCATAGCATCACACTCCCTCCACCGGCTTGTCGTCTTCCCACAATGCATCCTGGTGCCATCACTTCCCCAGGTAAACAGCACACACATACATGGCTGTCCACGTGATGTAAAAAGGCGACCTTCTTCCACTGCTCCAAGGTCCAGTTCCAATGCTCCTGTGCCCATTGTAGGTGCTTTCAACCGTGGACATGGGTCATCATGGGCACTCTGACCGGTCTGCGGCTACACAGCCCCATATGCAGCAGGGTGTGAGGCACTGTGTGTTGTGACACATTCCTCCAGTAACTATCATTCAAATGTTCTGTTACTTGTGCCACAGTCGGCTTGGACCAGACGGAATAGCCTTCGTTGCCCTCACGCATCGATGAGCCTTGGGTGCCCAACACCTTGTCACTGGTTTGTGGTTTGTCCCTTGGACCACTGTCGGTAGGTACTCACCACTGCTGACCGGGAGCACTTCACAAGCCTTGCCGTTTCAGAGATGCTCTGACCCAGTCATCTGTCCATAACAATTTGGACAATGTTAAAGTCACTCAGGTTTTACTCCTGCCCATTTCTCCTGCATTCAACACGTTAGACTGTTCGCCTACCATCTAATCTACCCAGACCTTAACATGTGGCCTTGTTAAGAGATGATCAACATTATTTGCTTCACCTGTGAGTGGTCATAATATATTCAGTTTTCCGTCTACGTTCTTGGGAGGGCACGAATGTAAACGCGTTCTGCAGGAGACGCTGATGTAAACACAGAGAGGCTGCGCAACAGCTAAACCCGTCCGTGTAGTGCATGATCATCGAGTGAAAATGTTCCGCTCTACACAAAATCTGTTTTCACAAAATTCAGTATATATATATATATATACTGAATTTTGTGAAAACAGAATATATATTTTTATAATTTTATAAATATATATTTTTAATTATAAAACAAATATTATAAATGCTTTGCATTAAGCTTAAGAACACTCCTTACTCTTAGTCAAATCAATGTAATGCTCATCCTCTCATGACTCTCATGACGTTGCTTTAATTATTGCACATGTATTTACCTAGGGTAACCATATGTCCTCTTTTTCAGACGTGAATAAAGCATCCACTCGGGATTTCAAAATTGGCTATAAATGTCCAGGATTTTGCTTTGCCTTAATATTGATGTGCTCTCTACATTTGACATCTGATCTGATCTTTTCTGTTTTTATGTTATGTTGTTGTCTTTTATTTTATGTCCATTATTACATTTAGTATTATTACTATTCATTCCATTTGTCTAAAATGCAAACTGAGCAAAGGTCAGGGCTGAATAAAAACTGAACAATAAACAGTCTCAGACAGACTCCTTCATGTGGAAGCATGTTTGTGTGCGTCTGTGTGTTATACACATGCACATGTGTCTATTGGCATGCTCTGTGTGGCCAGTATTGTGTGAGATGAGATCAGAGCATGCTTTACACATGCACAAATCTGGACGCATTAACAGAGCCAGCTGCACACGCAACAAAACAGCCACCCAGCTGCAGACATGAGACAAGACTGTCTCTCTCTGTCTCTCTCTCGCCCCAGGTTTTCTGCCCTGAAGCCACCCCTGACACATGTCCACAGGCTTTTTTGTGATGCTAATGACTTTGCTGAAGAGAAAAAGAGAGATGTTAATTTTTAATTCCAGTCAGAACATAAAAGAAAGAGGAAACAGTGGGGGGACATCATTACTTACATATATCACATGACAATAGGTTTGATATCCATCCACATACCAGTGAGCCATATCATGAATATTGGGAATGTTTGTGGAAATGCAGCGCTCACTAGACCTGTGATAAACCTTTAACTAGTGAGTAACTCACCAAGAGATTTGGTAAAATGTTTTGTTTCTGCCTTTTGGATTCCAGTTTGGATTCTTAAAGGATAAGTGTCATAATTTGCTCACCCTCGTGTCATTTCAAACTTGTATAACTTCAGTGGAACCCAAAAGGAGATATTTAGCAGAATGTTAGCTTCAGTGACTGTTCACTTTTATTGTATCTTTTATCTATACAATGAAAGTGAATGGTGACTGAGGCAAACGTTATGCCTCACACCTCCTTTGGGTTCCACGGAAGAAAGAAAGAAAGTTATACTGGTTTTAAAAAACATGAGCATGAGTAAATAATGACACCTGAGCTGCTCTGGCTGTGTTTGTTGAGTGGAGAGGTCCAGAAGCCATTATCATTTAGAAATATTTAACTTTTAAAAGCTTCCTCTGTCCAAATCCAATTCATTTTCTCATTTAGTGATATTCATCTGTGGCGTCATGCTGGGACATTTAAGAGCTGTAAGTACTAGCTGTCTAAATAAATGTCCCACTAACTGGCCGGCAGAGAGTGGCATGTTTGTACTTGATAAAGCTGGATTTGTTTACCAGGTGAGCACTTAAATGTTTGGCCACATACAGCACACGCGGTTGAATAATTGTCAAAATTAAAGTTTGAGATTCTGTTCAGTTATCCCTTGAAAACTGACATCATCAAGTGCATCCATACAGGAAAAGGTGGGAACTGGCTGAACAGTCAAAGTAATATTCAATTAAACAAAAGACACAAAACACAAAGACACATATGGCAGCTGCGTGTGGCTCTCTCTCTCTCTCGAACTGCCGCATCCGGCTTGGCCTTATCCCTCTCCTCGGCTGATTAGCCCAATTGGGGTCCGGCCATGCGCACTCACTGCCCGGCCCTACCCTCCTCCTCATCACACTCCTCCCTCCTTTTCCTCAGGCCGGGGAACCCCCGGCATGAAGTATATCTCCGTTGCCCTACTGGCTGCGCCTGCCGGCAGGCTGTCCCCACCTTTCGAGACCTGGGAGGGAGACAAGGGGAGGGAAAAGAGGAGAGGGAACAGTGAGAGAGAGAGAGAGAGAGAGAGAGGTAAAAAAAATTGCTCGCCTGGTCCTCGACCACTCCTCCATCCTCTAGTGGACGACAGCCACTCCTCCCCAGGTGGACAGCAGCGAGTCCTCCAACCCCTGGCAGATGGAATGCCCCTCTGCATTCTGGTGGCCGGCAGCGAGCCCCTCCGCTCCTGGCAGCGACTCTTCTATCCCCCTGCGGACAGCCGCGGCTGCTCCTTTGGGGGGACGGCAGTGGCGTGGACTCCACAACAGCGCATCCCTCTTCCTTCCCGAGTTTTGGCACCAATGTAACAAGGTTAAAATGGGCAAGGAGGAGGCAGGAACCGGCTGAACAGTCAAAGTAATATTTAATGAAACAAAAAGACACAAAACTCAAACACACACACGGCAGCTGCGTGTGGCTCTCTCTCTCTCTCGATCTCACACTCAGGGCCCAGGCCCGCCCTCCTCCTCATCACAGTCAACAATTATTAAGAGATTATACATGTCACACAACAACTAACAAATGTGTAAATTTATTTGTATTTGTATTATTATTATTATTATTATTATTATTATTTTTTATAGAATTGCAGTATGTTTTTAACCAAGGAAGTCTTGGAACACCAGCACAAATTTAATGTACATTGTGGGTAAACATGTTTGTGCAATATTTGCGAGGATGATCTTTTGGTATAATGATATGAGTTTTCGAAACTTTGAATAGGGTATTAATCTGGATGAGTCTTGAAGCGAGAGAAAATAGTCTGACTGGTTTTTTGAAAGCTCCCACTCCACACCACTCACATACAGTAAATTATTAAGGCCCCCCTAAAAACAGTGAAATTACCAAACAAAAATAATTAACCAAAATCAGAACTGATTTTTGATCCAAATTCAGGTTTCGGTCAATTTTTTAAAAATTAAAAGCCTAATGGCGAAAATATATTTATATGTATGTATATATATATATATATATAAGCTTTTTCCAATGCAAACAGCACTTAAGAAGCTTCCATAGACTCCCAGTGTAGCACAATGTTCGGATGCATTTAAAGGGTTAGTTCACCCAAGAATGAAAATTATCTCATCATTTACTCATCTACATGCCATCCCAGGTGTATATGACTTTCTTTCTTCAGCAGAACACATTTGAAGAAATTTTTAAAAAATATCTTAGCTCAGCAGGTCCTTAAAATGCAAGTGGATGGTGATCCGACCTTTTGAAGCTCCAAAAAGAACAGACAGTCAGCATAAACGCCATCCATACGACTCCAATGGTTAAATTAATGTCTTCTCAAGTGAAACTATCGCTTTTGGTGCGAAAAAGATCAACATTTAAGTACTTTTAACTAGAAATCATTGCTACTGGTCAGCAGTAGTACGCGCGTGTGACATAATCACGTTGGCACGTTCACACGAGAACAGACGCACGTGCGACACACCCGGAAGAGCAGCGCTGTTTACAACTGAGGAGGAGGAACGCTGTACAGAAGCTCTATTGGTTTTGGTTTAGATCTATATTTGTGGTGCATTTCTTTGCTCATCCTGGATGTCTCAACTGAGAGAAAAACATTAAAGTACATCCATAACATGCCAACGTGAATACATCACGTGACAGACTGTGTGACCTCCATCTTCTCGTGAATGCGTATACTGCTGCTGACCAGAAGCGAAATATTGATCTTTTTCGCACCAAAAGTGATCATTCTGCTTTAAAACACGTGAATTTAACCAATGGAGGCATACGGATGATGTTTATGCTGACTGTCTGTACTTTTTGGAGCTTCAAAGGTTGTATCACCATCCACTTGCATTTTAAGGACCTACTGAGCTAAGATATTTTTATATTTTTCTTCAAATGTGTTCTGCTGAAGAAAAAAGTCATATACATCTAGAATGGTATGAGGGTGAGTAAATGATGAGAGAATTAACATTTTTGGGTGAACTATCCCTTTAAAGCCTCTTGTCCAATGAACAATGATCAAATTATTGTTTACATTTAGTTTTCCTGGTATTACGCAGAACCTCACATTGATTTGCTATGAAAATTGTTTTCTGTCAGCAGTGGGGCTGCTGGCCAAATGTTTGCCAAGTAAAGAATTACTGTAATTAAATTACTTTTTCATTCATTACAGTTATTTCTGATGTAACTGTGTTAAATAATGTATAGAACAATTCTATATAAAACAATATTGAATTTAAAATCAAAACTTAACGTCTAATGTTAAAATGTATGTTATCTAATTTAATGCTGCCCCCTTTGGCCAGTTGATGAATAATTTATTTGATTTTATATGATTTATTTGAAAGAATTAAAAGAACAATTTCATGTCTATCCTTGTATTTTTAATCTAGTCGAGGCTGATGAGGGTTTTAGAAAGAAATTAGTAATAAGTAATGCGATTACTTTTCTGACAGAGTAATTAGTCAAGTAATCTAATTACACTTTAGAAGATGTAATTAGTAGTTAGTAATTAATTACTTGTTTAGAGTAACTTACCCAACACTGGCCCCATGTGGACTTGTGTTGTGGTGCCCCCATCCCCTCCAAATATTATGGAAGTAAAACAAAACAACTACATTTGGTGTCAGAGTAGAATATCTTTTTTTATTAAAACAATATATATTAGTGTTAAACTATTAACAATTTTAGTTCCCTATCTGTCACTCACTCAACATTGTGTCGATGTAGTGACACTAGGGGTCACACTTGGGAGCCCCAAACACCTCTGCTTTTTTTAAAAAAGGCCAATGAGAATTGGCGAGTGGAATTTGCATGCCACTCCCCCGGACATAAGGGTGTAAAAGGAGCTGGTATGCAACCACTCATTCAGATTTTCTCTCGGAGCAGAGCGCTTCTATTCATTGAAGCTGAATTCATCCGCGAAGTTCATTCACCTCATCTGCTGGATTCTACGGCGCATTTCAGTGGCTTCTCCCCCTCTGCACCCGTGGAGTGCAGGGAACACCCCTGGGTGCTTTGGAAGAAACAACTAAAAGAGTATATTCTAAAAAAAGAGTATATTTTCTTTCTAAAAGAGCGGCACACACGGAATGTCTTTTTAAAGATGCCTTTCCATCTGTGTGTTATTCCTGGTTGCGGTCAATATCTCTCTGCTTCTGACAGCCACAATCGCTGTCTTACATATCTGGTCGCTGCCCACGTGGAGACATTGTTCGTGGATGGGTCTTGTCCTCACTGCGAGAACATGACCATGGCAACGTTGCGGTCGCGGCTTGCATTCGTAAGAAAGCAAGCCACCCCAGCGGCTCCCCGCCTCGGTCCTTCTACCTACGGGTATGAGGCCGTGCCAGTTAGCACTGGGGGCGATTTGGGGACCTCAGTGGGACCACCTCTGCCGGGTATCCCCCCCACCGACCTCCCAAACACGCTCGCTTGCTCCAGTCGGGCGCTCGGACGAGATTGCTGGCTCATTTCAGGGCGAGTTCGACATCTCGTTCAGAGCCCGGGAAGAAGGCGAGTTAACTTCCTCCTTTGGGAATGGCTGCCCATTCCCAGGCTGAAGCGGAAATGACGGACATGCTTTCCTGGGCGGCCGTGAGCGTTGGGCAAGTGTGGAACCCTCTGCTCTCCCCAGAACCCTCGCAGCTCGACGATTGGTTCCTGGGCTTGGGGCGCTGCCCACTGCCACGCCCCGCCCCCATTCCTTTCTTTCCGGAAGTGCATGAGGAGCTGACAAGATCGTGGGAGACACCTTTTACTGCCCGGTCCCAGTCTTTCAGCTCCCCCGCTCTCGCTACCCTCGATGATCCCCCAGGTGGATAAGGCGCTCGCGGTACACTTGTGTCCAAAGGAGCGCCGCCACCTGGCGTGGGCGCCCGAAACTCCTGTCTAGGGCCTGTAGGCTCTAGCCATCAGGGACGATGTAAACCTACGGTGCCGCTGGACAATCCACCTCCGCCTTGCACGCCATGGCTCTCCTGCAAGTACACCAAGCCAAGGCGCTAAAAGAACTGCATGAGGGTAGTTCTGACCTGGGATTTATGCAGACCTTGCTCTCCGGGTGACGAAGGTCATGGCGCGGTCTCTCGGGCAGGCGATGTCCACCCTGGTGGTCCAGGAGCGCCACCTTTGGCTCAACTTGGTTGAGATGCGTGAGGCTGACAAGGCACGGTTCCTTGATGCCCCATCTTCCAGGTTGGCCTACACAGAAATATCACTTCACAATTTACAACCCCAATTCCAAAAAAGTTGGGACAGTATGAAAAATGCTAATAAAAACAAAAAGGAATGATTTATATTCACCATTTGCTATATTGAAAGCACCACAACTACACATAATATAAAGTTTAAGCTTGTGATTTATTTTTATTTTTTTTAAATGTACAGTAATTTAAAATCAGATGATTGCAACACGCTCCAAAAACGTTGAGACAGGCAATTTAAGACTAATAACAATTTGACGAGTTGAAATAACAAGGCGATGTGAAACAGGAGATGTTAAACAGATGAGGCAATTGTGTCATAGTACTGTATACTGTATAAGGAGCCTCCAAAAGCAGCCTAGACCTTCAAGAGCAAGGATCGTTCAAGACTGGTCAATTTGCCAACAGATGCTTCAGCAAATAATCCAGCATTTTGAGAACAATGTTCCCCAAAAACAAATTGGAAGGATTTGAGGCATTTCACCCTCTAAAGTGCAAAATATAGTTGAAGAGCCCATATTACGCTAATTTACAGGTTCATAATTTTATTTTGGGGGTCTACTAGAATAGGTTTACATGCTTTAATGTTCAAAATTCACATAATTTTTCTCATACCGTGCATTTCTTTTCCCCGCTCTTCATACTCTGGCCGAAATGCTCTGATTTACCTCCTGTCTCTTTAAAGCCCCCCCTTTCCGAAAATCTCAGTCTGCTCTGATTGGTCAGCTGGCCTAGTCTGTTGTGATTGTTCAACCGTGTAGAGCGTGTGTCGGAAATGTAATGCCCCTTACCATAACCGATCCTGAAGTGCCAGATTGTCCCAAAAAAGTGGGAACTGCACCGTCTTTCAGGAGTAACCGTCTTGAAAATCCGGCATTGGTTGTGGTTGCACTGCTAAGGAATAGTGGTAAAAATAAATTTTAACCACTGATGCTTAAATTCATCTGCCTTTGGAAGTCCAAACAAAGAGGTTTTGCTTTCGCAGTAAAGAAAACAGCGACTTCTCGACATGGCAACAACACTAACCCAACTCATCCTTGCCTCGGCTATAACTATGTTTGTTTGAGAGTGGGCCAAAGTAGCCCTTATGCAGGCATTATGCAAATGTGTTACATAGTGATGTAGATACTTTATGGAAGAAATGTCTGGACTACAAACAGCAGTTTCTTGTAGTTCTTGAGCAGTGTTATCTGTGGGAGAGTATAACTCCCTTTTGCGTGGACTTTGTACTTTGTAAATTTGCAGATCTTTTACATGCACAAAGAGCTATGTTACACACTAAAGGAAAGGTAAAATCCCAAAAAGCATAATAGGGCCTCTTTAAAAGATTTAAGGAATCTGGTCAAATCTCGGTGCGTAAAGGGCAAGATGAAAACCACTTCTGAATGCACATGATCTCTGATCCCTCAGACATCACTGTCTTCAAAAACGCCATTCATCTGTAATGGATATTATGAATATGGGCTTGAGATAACTTTATTAAACCTTTGTTAGTCAACGCCACTCGGTGCTAAAGTTAAGACTTTACTATGCAAAGCAGAAGCCCTACATCACTGTTCATAAGCTGTTGGGCCTCATGTATTCAGATAGAGGACAAAGGCAGGTCTAACACAGTCGTAAAACCTAACTCAGGCCCACATACCAAGTCATAAATTATACTGATAAAAATCGTGCCAAAATCAAACAAAGGGAGTCCAAAACAGACTACAAATCCCATGAAGCCTTGCTCACTAAAGGATCAAACTCTCAACTCCTATTGGATGAGGCACACAACAGAACGTCCCTCAACCATGACCCGTCCACCGCGTCTCTGAGTAATAAACTAACAGCTGCTTTCTCTCCCACGATCGCGAAACCAGCTTTGGGGCCGTCACTTTATTCTTTCTCTCTCTCTCGTACTAACCACACACACACACACACACACACACACATGTGCACGCGATCCCTCACAAACATTCTCGGACACATTTTTGGCTAGTGGATAGCTTCGTGATAAAGCTCAGCTTTGTCCCTAAGCTATCGTACAAGCGGATACACGCAGTAACTGGTAGACGCCATTGACTGGTTTCTCTCCGCCCACATTCACGGCCATATTCTCTGGCCGGAAGTCTCGCGTGACATACTCTCCACGAGAGTCACGTTTTGTGCGTGTCCCTCCTTACACACACACACTCGCTCTCACACACACACCCTCATGTGTAATTATTAATTATTGCTAATAACCAAACCCGGTCCTAAATGTAGCATACTACATTTACTGGAGCCCCATATGAGGTTTTAATGAGTTAGATTCAATTAATTAATTTAAATATTAATTAATAACTAAAGAAATAATTATTGATTATTTCTGATAGTAACACTGATCTAAACAACCAGTATAGCCCTACATAATAATTGGTGCCCCGATTGAGGCATCCTACTTTGTCACAGTGTGTATGCATAAGAATCCAAAGTAATAACTTGAATCCTTACTTCAAAGTTTGGTTCTGTTTAACAATTGACTTCTCACAACTTGCCAAACATAAGCCAGTGTGGTGTGAAAGTGCTCTTAAGAGTGAATTAGGGGTTGGTAAGTTTACGATAGTCTGCTTAAAACCTGCTATTGTTGTTATTTAACTCCTAACGCTTTCACCTAGATGTTACAGAGAGGTGCCAAGTCACTTCATTGACGTCCACCAAAGAGAGAATACAGTGAAATTCACACATTACATAACAGTAGCCCGTAAGCCACAGGTCGAAGCCTCTCACCTGTGTGTTCATGTCAGCATTATAGCAACTGTAAAACAACAAGCTATCAGAGCCACTGTGTCACAAGAATTTTTATTGTCCAGTAAAATGAGTCACCAATCGCCCACGTGACTGGAGCTGAAGCTCCACAGAGGTCAGTCGACCCAGCGCTGCAAGATGTGGTCGCTGCTGTCCTCCATCTCTCCGTAGAGGAGATAGATAACCTTAACGGCTACAATATTAGTCGTTGTGATGAAACATTGCAGGAACTAGTTGATTATGTCAACAACCCGGTCGGGAAGCCAAAGAGCACAATCCCGGACGTAGTGGGCCAAATGTTCCTTCTCCATCACCGCAGAACCCAACTGCAAACCGCAGAGCACCAGGCCCAGCTCGCCCAGCTGCAGAGCAGCTACCAAGCAGTGCAGAAGGAAAATCTCAGCCTGCACCAAGACGTTAGGTGCACCCAAGCTGAGAAAGTCCAGGCACAGGAAGATAATGCCCGGATGCAGGAGGAAAACGAAACCCTGCGCAGGCAGCTTCAAGCTGCCCAGCTAAGAGTAGAGTCAGATCAGGTAAGTGCAGCTGAAATGCACAGCACAACATCTGACATAGAAGAGGGCCCCCTCTTTAGCAATACACGTAGAAATGTGCCCCTGAGAAACCCAGGGACACACGCTAGGAGCCAAGCTGCCCCTAGTGGTAGAGTCTCTGACTTTGTCCTCCAAGACACCTTTCAAGCTCCTCCAGCGGCCCGCTGGTTGGATGCAGGTGCCCCTCCTTACAGTTGCCCTCTTCAGTCAGTTTTCAGTCACACCACCGTGCGTTTCAAACCGATTGATTCCACACCACAGAGGGGGGACAATTATTTCCAAGCCCAGAGTGGGGTAAGCGGCTCAAAGGTCCCATTAGCCAGGGAGCTGTACGCACCCCCACACATCGACTGGACTCCTTCCCCACCATGAAGGGAAGGAAGTCGTCCTCATCACTATAGCGATCCGAGTGGCTATGATGTTTCGGATGACTCGGGCGACCAGTGGTCATACCGACACCAACGCTTGCGCATCCGACAACTCAAGTCCCTCGCAGGGGACATAGAACGCTTTGACCCAAGTAATCGAGATTCAAACATCGACAATTAGAGAAATTGAGCACTGTCTGGTTGACTTGCCTTACGCTTCATCGTGTGAAAAACTCAAGCTTATATGGAAGACCACGGTAAGGAGTGTCCATGCGTTCATGGAAACGCTACCGACTGGTACACGAAACCGCTACTGAGCTCTGTGTAAAGCCCTACGCGAGGAGTATTCGCTGTATATCGACGAAGCCTCCGCTACCATAGCTGCTTTCGCCATCACCCAGAAGAGGCACAAGCCTCCGCGTGAGTATTATAGACACCTGAGAACCATGTACTTCCAAGGAAGTAACAAACCAGGTCTGGAGGAGGAATGAGCTTTCAAGTCTCTTTTCCTTCACAACCTCCATGAGTGCGTGCAATATGACGTCACAGTGCACTGCAGAACGGGCAACCCCACCATGCAGGAAATCAGCAGGTACGCGCAACTGGCATGGGAGACACACGTGCACCCTGCCCGAGGGCACGAAGGCGATGCCAGAGCCCTGGGGATCCAAGCCTCAGAATATGCAGACCTAGCGCTTGTAGGCAACGAAATGCCTCGCGTTAAGGTGAATGCTAGAACAGGACCCCAGAGGCGCTGATCACCCTGCCAGCAGGGTAGGCAACAGAACCGGGGGGTGTTGACCAGACACACCCCCAGGGTCACGGCAGGCCTAAACGACAAAACATTTGCCGGCCGAATGGAAAGGCACGTTTCGAACGAAAACCCAAACAACGTTTGACTGAGTTAGTAACGAAGCTTGATGTGCTCCGTTGTTCACCAGGTCCTCAATGGAATATGGCGCAGAAACCTTGTCAGTATGACTAAACGATGTACCCCCTCCCATTAACGCCAAAGTTTACTTTGTAGGTCGGGAAAAGGGGAACAGGGTCCAAGTTGCTCCCCAAAACAGTCACTCCTAACATGCCAGACCCTCCTTTTCTGATCTTCTTGGGCGATCTGTACCGTAAGGGCAATGCCTGACACATGGGTCATTCAGCTCCCACACACTACTCGACACCAGTTCCAAAATAGTCTAATGGGTTCCAAGACCTTCACAGAGGTGGCTAGAGCAAAGCTCTCCCTTGGCAAACCGTTATAGACAGAGACCTGCAACGTAAGCATCACAAGCTACACACAAGATAGGTCGTCTATCACAAAACGGGCCTGGATTGACACCTTTCAAGGTATGAAGCTAGTACACCCTGTTTACATATGCCCCATTAATACGGAACCACTGTTAGTTGGCCAGGATCTACTGAACCGATTGGCTCCGCTCATTGACTGCCATCATGGACACGTGGGCTCAGGTTGACATACCGAGACCACTTGGTCCAGAAAACAGTTTGCCAGCTTCAGATGGTCACCATCGTCATCGTCCAAAAATCCAGCAGAGACGACGACTCCAATAAGAACAATTACAGGGCCTGGGTAAAACCCTTCAGGGTACTATAGTCACTGTAAATTTGCACTCCGTTCTTATCAGTAACACTTTGCACGCTTTAGGGACTTTGTCAGAGAAGAGAACTTATGTGTGTATCATTAGAGATCTAATGCAGGACCTCCTCAGGGAAATTAGCTCCTCAGTCAACAGTCTGAGTGGTGGAAGGATTCCAGCTTACCTGGTCTCCCTAGACCTTGTCGAACAAATCCTTAGATCTGCTACTATCTCCATTGTGCAACCTGCACAGATACACCTGGCATATAGTTTTGGCATTGCAATTCCAATCCATGTAAATCCTTAGAACCTCAAAATAGGATTTATCCTCAATCTACCATCATAGAAAGGCAGAATATATACAGACTAAAGTCCGTATTTAATTTTGGTTTTCAGAGAGGTAATGCACACATTCAACTCAAAACACCACCAAAACTCGCCTACCATGATGAGGACCCCTCACTCTACCTTATCCCTAACCTAAACATGTGTACCAAGACAAAGAACATTCACTGGGTTTGTCCAAACGCAACCCCTTTATTAGAGAGATGACTAACTACCTCTGCGGCCTAAGAGCCGAATTCCCTGATCAAGTGTCAAGGTAGCATGTCCATCAAAGATGAAGGAACAGAGACGAGTAGACGGGTAGAGCGAGCAGGCAATCGCTGGCTCGTTAACACACCAGCCACTGTGACATTGGGAATGGGGGGAAATTCCACTTTCTATACTTAACAAACATGTGTCTTCAGTGGCTCGTCAGCTTGAACAGAGAATGAAACTGGAGCTGTCAAACGTTGTGTACCATATTTGCATTATTGGGTTAAGGGGGGTGCCGACGACACACCAAGGAGTCGCAATTGGGACCACCTGCAAATTTTGTAAACATTTTTTGAGCATAATATTGCTGAAAGAGCCCACAGTACAGAAAGGTGTGTCGGGCTGTGAGTTTGTCAAAGGTCTCATCAGTGAATAAGTGTGTGGCTTTTTACACATTCAGTATCATTACTGTGGGTGGCCTTGCAGAGGGACAGCCAGCATGTGCTCACACACACTCTCATTTATGTGTAAACACATATGAATTACCCTCATAAACGTTCAGGCACACAGACATGTACATACAAGCGTACACGCACAAACAATCACGCACACACCATAAATTATTTGTCTCTTGAGACTCTTGTGTTTTGTGGTGCATTTCTGTGCTCATCTTGGATGTCTCAATATATATAATATATGAGATTGACTTGGCAGGTTCGTACAGAACTCTCCCACCCATATAGGCTGGTCTTAATGTCACCCCATCGGGTGATGTAACATCAGCACACACTCCTCTCAAAGCTGTGAGTGACAGTCATGATGTGGCATGCCAAACTCTTTGCATTGGCTGCAACCAACCCACAGGCTGAGAACATCACTACTGTACTTTTACTGTAAGAGAATGAGCAGAGAAGAGCTGGAAAAACAGAGGCTGATTGGATGACTCTCATTGAAAAAGAACGGCAATGTTCTGAATGTTTTCCAAAGTCACTAGCTACTCAGAATTTTCACTAGCCAAAATCAAAACTCTTCCTGCTTCGTTCCTGGACCTGCGAAGATGCCAGCCCTTATAAAAGAGTTAATGGCAAATTAACTTACCGCAAATTCGCAACTGATTATTTTCACCTGCAAATCAGCTTTGCGGCAAACTAGCGCCAATTGTCAATTTTTGCCAAAGTGAAAATTGTTGTATGTGAAAATAATGAGTGGCAAATCTGTGGCAAATTTGCTGCTAGTTTGCTAGAACACTAGATTTGTTTGTAAGTGAGTGTGTATTCACAAGGAGATAGAAGCCAGCTCACCCCACGCGCCTCATAATCCGCTGACCAAACAAGGCTTATTCAATTGCACACCTCCTCTCTCATGCCCACTCCCATTGTGAGCCTGGCTGAAGGACAGCCCTCAAATGCGGGGCGACGATGACAAGAGAGAGGGTCACAGTATTCCACCACAATATACACCGATCAGCCACAACATTAAAACCACCTGCCTAATATTATGTAGGTCCCCCTCATGCCGCCAAAACAGCGCCAACCCACATCTCAGAATAGCATTCTGAGATGGTATTCTTCTCTGTTGACCTCTCTCATCAACAAGGTGTTTCCATCAACAGAACTGCCCCTCATTAGATGTTTTTGGCACCATGCTGAGTAAATTCTAGAGACTGTTGTGCATGAAAATCCCAGGAGATCAGCAGTTACAGAAATACTCAACCAGACCATCTGGCACCAACAATCATCCTTGCAATTATCTAATCAGCCAATCGTGTGGCAGCAGTGCAGTGCATAAACTCACGCAGATACATATCAGGAGCTTCAGTTATACATTTAAATTACACTTCAAAGGAAACAAAAATATAATCAAAATAACGAAGTAGTCAAAAAAAAAAAAATCATACCAAATCCAAACATTTTACTCTCTCCAACTTATTCCAACGGCCCCTTTTGCAGTGACTTAAAAATCAACAGGTGGAAAAATAACAAAACAAATGAGATCATAAATATAATTGTAAATATAAACATAAAAAGTGCTTTCATAATATTAGTTGAAAAATAAACCATGACCTAAAGATAGTTTAACACAAATCTCATAAATATTTTTCATAAAATGGCTACAACAGTGATCGTCCTGGACATAATTTAATATTCCACTATATTTTGGACATGGACTTTATTACCACCTGCTGGTGGAATCACCAAACTGCAAATTCATAAACTGAGTTTAGATTTTGCACTAGAAACAGACCTGCTTTTGATACGTCTTAGCGCAATGACCTATTTCTCAGGAAAATAGCAAATTGCGATTTGCGGCACTTCATTTACATACAATACACCCCCAGATTGCACGCATACACCCACAAATAGCGCAAACTCTCCCACCCATGGCCACTTGCACTTTGCGCTGGCATGAAAAAGTTTTAATTAAAGATTTATTTTTTACACAAACCTATCGATTTGCTTCTGTAGACATTAATTGATCGACTGGAGTCGTGAAGATTACATTTATGCAGCCTAAATATGCCTTTTGGACAGTCAAACAGCCAGCAGTCTGATGGCACCCATTCACTTGCATTGTATGGACATACAGAGCTGAAATGTGCTTATAAAAATCTTCACTCCAGTTCTGCTGAAGAAAAAAAGTCATGCACATCTGGGATGGCTTAAAGGTAAGTAAATCATAATAAGATTTTCATTTTTTGGGTGAACTAACCCTTTAAATCGGCTATTTGGGAGCATTTGAATGACTAAGGGATCCTGAAAATGATGATGTAAAACATGCAGACAAAAATCATATAAAAGAAGCACATCCTACAAATGGGACAGGATATTCCATTAGTCGTCCAACAACAATCTAGTAAGTTTTTTAAGTTGTGGTGCTTTTAAAGAGTTGAATTGGGAAATTTTTTTTGGAATGTTTTTGGAGCCTCACTGTCGTCAGCCTTCGCGAGGCTCCGATTTGCATGGTTGTCCACATGCCAATTTGTGTGTAACTTTTCACACAGTGCATCAATTCCACTGGATGAATTCAAGGAAAGGAACAGGGCAGATGTACCTACTGCAAACACTGTTATGTTAAAATGACAATGTTTTTACAGGGAAATTACCTGTTGCATCTCCTCAGTTCATGTTTAGAAAGACAAGTAAGCCTATTTATCCACTACCTTCTGTACACTGAATAAAAAAGTCCAAACAATACACTAGAGTTTGGTTTCATGAATATATACTGTACATAACTAAACAGATTTTGTTATTTTATACTGTGTAAAATAAAAACAATTTTATAAACGTGTGTTTAAATGTAATTGCCATTCATACCATTTTTTTACATTTAGAACTTATTATTTTGACTAGGCTATAAATTAGAAAACACTAGTATCTTAACTGGAAATAAATAAAAGTGCTTGAGTTTAGCCACAGACAGGCAGTAGCCTGCTAGCAGTTCTTAAGTGTTTTTGATATGTTCACCTCTTGCATATGACCAGCGAACATTAACTATTTATTATCACACCTGGCTAGGTAAATGTAAAGTTCAGCTTCTTGCAGGGTTAGCTAATATTTTCTCCGCACAGCTGTCTGTTGTTTGAAGAAGAAATCTCTTTGTGGGCTGCCAAAAGCTGCGTGCTTAGGACCCGTTGCGGTGCCAAGGGAAAGTATAATCAAGGCTTTAGCCCTCTGAGCTACATAGGCCCTCTTCCATTGTTTGAAGGAGTAGTTCACCCAAAAATGATTATGCTCTCATCATTTACTTACTGTTTCAAACTCTGTATTACCGTATTACTTTCTTTCTTCTGCGGAACACAAAAACTACAATATTTTGATGGAGAAATTATGAGAATATATCAATATGTTGGGCCTCATGTATTCAGATAGAAGACAAAGGCAGGCCTAACACAAGTCGTAAAACCTAACTCAGCCCCCACACATTCCATGTCGTAAATTTTACTGATAAAAATCGCGCCAAAATCAAACAAAGGGAGTCCAAAACAGACTACAAATCCATGAAGCCTTGCTCACTAAAGGATCGAATTCTCAACTCCTATTGGATGAGGCACACAACAGAACGTCCCTCAAACATGACATCATCAGGAGTTCAAATAATTCTGAAATGCTTCCAGAATTCGCTTCCAGCGACTTAGTTCACCGAATATGGACGTAGCTTTTTGCTGCTCTCCGGTGCAACCTCGTGGCACAAGGAAGTAATGTCCAACTTGAAACTGTAGCCATACAATCTTCATCTCGCTGGACGAGTTGAGATTACTCTGTGTTCAACCGAACACTCTAACGGATCCGAAGGAGACCGCTGAGCAATTCGCATCTTCATCCGTTGGCCTACAGAAGTGAAGAGATTAAAGATTTCTCTTCCATCTTCAATCAAGTCGACATTTCTGAGTTCTCCGCCAGCCCGCCGAGAATCAACAGCCATACCGCCCGCCGACAGAGCGAGGAAATGGCCTCCAGTCATCACACAAGCCTCAAGGAACCGGGTCAAAGTTAAAGGACGGAGGAAAACACATTCTACCTGTGTCCTCATGCGATTCAATTAAGAGGTTACGTCTGGGCAGAGATAGAATATTATAGCGTGTTATTCTTGTGTTTCAAGGTTTTTGCTTGTACAGTTTACGGACCGCCATGTCCGCTCATTATTAATAACTCAGGGTATTAATTATCACAAATTTGTTTTGCTGTATTGTGGTCCAACCAAATTGGATTGTGCAATTTCGCCATCGCGGGTGAAACAGAAACTGAGTTCATCCATTAAAGAGTCAAATAACGCAGGACTTTTATGAGCCCCACTCGTAAAACCGCGTCTCTGAGTGATGAGCACAGCTGCTTTCTCTCCCGCTATCGCGAAATCAGCTTTCGGCTGTCACTTAATCATCTCTCTCTCTCTCTCTCTCTCACACTAACCACACTGACACACACACACACACACACACTGTCACACACACACCTTATGTGTTATAGGATTATTTTTATTTCCATATCTAATCATGTCACTGTTTAGTTTGTAGTTGTAAGTCAGAAGTTTATTGACTGCATTGTATTAATTATTAATTGATATTACTGCATAAATAAACTTTGTTTATATTACAAAGAGAAGTGTTTTGGTTTGTTTTGCATACGCCTGTGTCATGCTGACCGGATGTCAGTGCTCGGATTCAAACCTTCATTCATTGTTTTTTTTCCCGAAAATCGATATTCTTCGGATGTCGATTTTCCTAAGAAAACAATCTAATATTGAGACTGTTTTAATATTTGGTTACTAGTCCCTGATTCCAGGGTGGTGCCCCGTCAATGTTAATCCTTATTAATATTCTATTGATTTTTGATAATTGATAATTATCTTTGATGATTGTTGAATTTGAATGATCAATAAGCTAGTGTTAATTTTAATTAATGTTTCATCGATGTTAACAATTGACGATTATCTTTGATAATTGTTGATTTAAAGGATTAAAAAAGCTAACATTGATTCTCATCAATGTTCTATTGATTTTAATAATTAGTAATTATCTTTGATAATTATTAATTATTGCTAATAACCAAACTTGCTCCTAAACGTAGCACACTACATTTACTGGGTCCCATATGAGGTTTTAATGAGTTAGATTCAATTGATTAATTTAAATATTAATTAATAACTACAGAAATAATTATTAATTATTTCTGATAGTAACACTGATCTAAACAACCAGTAAAGCCCTACAAATACAACACAAGTCAATGGGGTCCAACACTTCCAAGCACCAAAAAGGACCAAAACGTAACTCGGTTTTGGGTGAGAAACAGACCAAAATGTAACTCGTGATCACGTTTTGAATCTCTGTTATACTTCCTCACACTTGATGCATGTGCGGAGAGCATTTACAGTATGTTTACATTCGTGTACAGTGCTCCGCATGCAACAAGCGCAAGGAAGTGTAACGGAGCTTCAATTTTTTAAATCGATATTAGCCTTTCACAGACTTATTGGTATTGGCGTATATGTTTACTGATATTCGCAGATATGAAAACATTTTTCAGAACATACAGTGCATCCGGAAAGTATTCACAGCGCTTCACTTTTTCCACATTTTGTTATGTTACAGCCTTATTCCAAAATGGATTAAATTCATTATTTTCAAACAATACCCCATAATGACAACGTGAAAGAAGTTTGTTTGAAATCTTTGCAAATTTATTAAAAATAAAAAATGAAAAAAATCACATGTACATAAGTATTTATTTACTTTATTTAAATGGTCAACAACTGACTGATACTGAACATACAGTACTGATGTTTATTTAGCTATAATTTTAATTTGTTCTTTATTTAAATGGTCAGCCACTGACTGATACTAAACATACAATACTGATTTTTATTTAGCTATTTATTGTATTTTTATTTATTCTGTATTTAAATGGTCAGCAACTGACTGATACTAAACATACAGTGTGTTTAAGAAAGCAGCCATCTGAGTACCTTTGCATAGTCATATCGGTGCAAAATCGGTGCACAATGCACATATTAAAGATCTGTTTTCATTCCAGCTCAAAAATGTGCTATATCGGCCACCATATTTGTAATCGGTTAATTTTCCCCCTCTAAAATTGGTATCGTATCGGTCTCAAAAATCCCATATCGGTCAGGCTCTAGTTATTTTACTGTAATCTAAAGTAAATGCCACAAGCTTTGATATTCTATATAAGATATAATTGTCTCCAAATGCATTTCTGGAAGCTGAAAACAGTAGAAATGTCAAAATATTCCTTAATACCATGATGCAGATCATATTGCCAAACTATAACTATTTTTCTCTTGTATTCTTCTGAACACAGTGTTCTTCTTTTTAACAAAACCTTCTGCTGCTAACATAAGTACTAAATACTGTATGCTTTTAATCAAATAATGAGAAATAAATGTCTTCTTAAATATTCCATGACAAAGGACTGATGTTCCAACTCAAAGAGCTTCATGGTGACTGCCAGGGTGTAGTCACTTCATTGTGTGAACCATATGGGTGGGTTTGGGTTCATAACCCTCTGCTTTAGGGCAGTGCTTCTCAACTGGATTTTTCATCAGACATAAAATGGTGACCATGCTCACTACCAAAATTGTTCTTTGTAAAGTAAACAAAAATGTCCTTAAAATCAAACATGGAAATTCATTAATATTACAGTGAACTGCATGTCTATGGAATATCAAAATTATTAACAATACTATTAATATAGGCTGAATAGGACAACTGAAAATGTTATAAATGCACAAACAACAGCAGAAGTGTGGTGTTTGAACCAGAACAGACCTGCAACCCATTTTGGGTTGCAACCTACCAGCTCAGATGTGAGCACTGATTGTCTAAGCTACGGCTCATGATCATGACGCAAGCTCTTACCCATCACCAGAGCCAAGGAGATTAAGGTTTAAATAGATGACTCGCTGCGTTGCTTCATCAGCTGACTTTTGTAGCCCGCCTGAAATCTGAGTGTATTAAACACACACACACACACCCAGGCTGAAAAAGCATACAGTACATTATGATGTCAGTCTTTAATATGACGTCTTGATTTATTTATGTACTCTCTTGAAAAAACGTTGTGTGAATAATCCTCTCATTGATTAGACTCCACACACATGAGTATTTGATCCATAGAGACACATTTAAGCTGCATTTTATTCATCCTTTCACACAAGACTTTTGACTATCAGCATTAAGTTTGGTCCACAGGGCAGCTTATTCTTATTTAAGAACCACCCACGTAGGAAGTGTTTCTCTGACCGACAGGTAAAGTGACCTTCAGAGGTGGGTAAATCTTCATCATACCACAATGATAGGAAATTCAAGTCATGATGCAGAATTCCAGTGTTAATCTTTAAATGACTGATGTGGTTGACATAGGGATTTTTGATTTTGTCAATGATAACAAAGACGAGATGAAAAACACGCACCATACTGATAATCAAACACTTCAAATTAAGTTTTATTAATTTAAATATTATTGATGAAAAAATAACGAGACAAAAAACTTGTATTAACAATGCACTAACACTGTTTTAATTTTTATTTTTAAGAAAGAAAAATCTAAAAAGTATCCATTTAATTACTCCAAATAGTCCAGTCTTGATATGTTGTGAATTTCTTGAGCTGCATTAGCTGAAAGAGCTGAACACCTGTACAATGAACTTTACTAACGGGCAAATTACCTCACTGAAAAACATCCTATATACACCGATGAGCCAAAACATTATGACCACTCACAGGTGAAGCAGATAACATTGATCATCTCCTAACAAGGCCACATGTCAAGGTTTGGGTAGATTAGATGGTAAGCAAACAATAATTTCTCATAGTCAACATGTTGAATGCAGTAGAAATGGGCAGGAGTAAAGACCTGAGCGACTTTGACAAAGGCCAAATTGTTATGGCCTGATGACTGGGTCTGAGCATCTCTGAAACGCCAAGGCTTGAGGGGTGCTCCCGGTCAGCAGTGGGGAGTACCTACTGACAGTGGTCCGAGGAAGGACAAACCACAAACCAGCGACAGGATGTTAGGCGCCCAAGGCTCATCGATGTACGAGGGCAACTATCCCATCTGGTCTGAACTGACAGAAGGTCTACTGTGGCACAAGTCACACATTTTTTTAATGATGGTTACAGGAGGATTGTGTCACAACACAGTGCATTGCACCCTGCTTCGTATAAGGCTGCGTAGCTGCAGACTAGTCAGAGTGTCCATGAACACTCCTGATCACCGTCGAAAGCACCTACAATGGGCACACGAGCACTGGAAGACCTTGGAGTAGTGGAAGAAGGTCGCCTGGTCTGATCAGTTCCATTTTCTTTTACATCATGTGGACGGACGTGTACGTGTGTGCCATTTACCTGGGGAAATGATGGCATCAGAATGCACTGTGGGAAGACAACAAGCTGGTGGAGGGAGTGTGATGCTCTGGGCAATGTTCTGCTGGGAAACCCTGGGATCAGCCATTCATGTGGATAGGGCTGTCACGATTATGAAATTTGGCTGACGATTAATTGTCAAACAAATAATTGCGATTATGATGATTAATTGTCTGTTTGAGGGCTATGACAATTAATTGTCCCTTTAGGGCTTTCACGATTAATTGTCATATAAATTGTCATATTTCTTAAGGCATAAGTGTGCTTCATACATCTTAAGAAGTAATTTTTACATATTTAACTTCAAATATATAAATCAAATAATAAAATTGGGATATAAAATTTCCTTTTAAGGCTTTAAAACTATATGAATGACATAAAAATGTTTTTAGATATCAAAATATTTCTAAATACTTAAAATATATCTCTTTGGTCAACTTTAGTTTTGGTCAATATTACATTTACACTTTTGTTTTTGGAACGTGTGTGTGTGTGTGTGTGTGTGTGTGTGTGTGTGTGTGTGTGTATATATATATATATATATATATATATATATATATATATATATACACACACATACTGGCGGCCCATTTCCAGCAGCCATCACTCCAACACCTTATCATTGAGTATCACTTACCATTATATCAAACACAGCTGAAAGCTGTTTGGTTCGTTAAATGAAGCTTAACATTTTCTTTGTGTTTGTTTTTGAGTTGCCACAGTATGCAATAGACTGGCATGACTTACGGTCAATATTAGGTCAAAAATTGCAAAAAATAAATAGCTTTCTCTAGAAACTCATCAATCAATCATTGTTTTGAGGAATGAAGGCTATACAATGCTTGAAATTGCCAAAAAACTTAAGATTTCATACAAAAGTGTACACTACAGTCTTCAAAGACAAAGGACAACTGCTTAACACCAGTTTCATTTACAACAGTAAAGAGAAGACTCAGGGGTGCAGGCCTTATGGGAAGAATTGCAAAGAAAAAGCCACTTTTGAAATAGAAAAACAAAAATCTGTACATTATTCCAAATTTTTGGCCAACAGTGTATATATATACTTTAAATATAATAAAAAATATATGTTTTTTTATATTTCATTTATTTATAACGCACTTTTCAACTACACTTGTAGACCAAAGTGCTTAACAATTAGCAGAAAATAACATAACCAGTTTTGGGTAAGTTACTCCTAAAAAGTAATTATTTACTAACTACTAAATACATCTTCTACAGTGTAATTAGATTACTGTACTAATTAGTCTGTCTGAAAAGTAATTGCATTACTTATTACTAATTACTTTCTAAAACCCTTATCAACCTCGACCAGATGAAAAATACAAGGATAGACATGAAACTGTTCTTTTAATTCTTTCAAATAAATCATATAAAATCAAATATATTATTCATGAACTGGCCAAAGAATTTAAGGGGGCAGTGTTAAATTAGAAAACATATATTTTAACATTAGACATTACATTTCTATTTTAAATTCACTATTGTTTTATATAGAATTGTTCTATAGTCTATACAGTATTTAACGCAATTACATCAGAAGTAACTAATTACTGAAAAATTAAGAGTAATCCCTTACTTTACTTTTTTCAGTGAAAAGGTAATTTAATTACAGTAATTAATTACTTAGTAATGCATTACACCCAACACTGATAGCAACACAATAAAACATAAAACAAAATACACTTAAAACACCACTTAAAAACAGAACACATTACATTATATTTATATTCTATAATAGAATATTATGTTAAATTAAGCAATAGTAAAATATTTCTATCCTAATTTCTTCACTTTGACAAGTTATTTTAATGCTCTTTGATGAAACCCATGAGCCATTATTTCTCATGAAGCAAAACCTTTGAAATTTCATTTAATTATTTTATCACTCCACAGTCCACAGAAATAGAGTAAGCGTGCGTCACCTCCTCTGTGTCACTCTGTGTCATTAACAATGTGTGAATTAACCCTCTTTGACCAGGAACATACGCCATTACCCAATCGTTAAATTAAAGTGAAACCGGAGCGATTTGCATACACTATCAACATTTACCTTTGTTTGTTTATATTTTTGCGGGAGTTTGGCATGAGCCTCTGCTGACGGCGTGCATATCAGAGTGTTTGAGAAGCATTTTGCACGCTCTTCCTGACAGGAGCTGCTCTTGGTTGATGTCTGCGGTGTGGCTCAGTGGCGCTTGGAGTTCAATTGAATGACACACAAATGCGTCATTCATGGCATTTATATATTAGTTTAAAATGTCCTTATTTTGGCATTAAAATGTGATTGGAATTTAAAGTGCACAATAATCGCAGTCATCTCAAATAACCGCGGTTAGATTAAATAATCAGACGATTATTTAATAATCGCGACAGGCCTACATGTGGATGTCAATTTGACAAGTGCCACGTACCTAAACATTGTTGCAGACCAGGTACACCTAGGGCTGGGTGTTTTTTTCAGATTTTTACGGTTAATTCGAATTTGTGTTTTGACACAATTTTTTATTTGTTTTTCAGCGGCAGGAACTGGGAGACTAGCCAGGATCGAGGGAAAGATGAATGCAGCAATGTACGGAGACATCCTTGATGAAAACCTGCTCCAGAGTGCTCTGGACCTCAGACTGGGGCGAAGGTTCATCTTCCAACAGGACAACGATCTTAAGCACACAGCCAAGATAACAAAGGAGTGGCTCCGGGACAACTCTGTGAATGTCCTTGAGTGGCCCAACCAGAGCCCAGACTTGAACCCGATTGAACATCTCTGGAGAGATCTGAAAATGGCTGTGCACTGACGCTCCCCATCCAACCTGATGGAGCTTGAGAGGTCCTGCAAAGAAGAATGGGAGAAACTGTCCAAAAATAGGTGTGCCAAGCTTGTAGCATCATACTCAAAAAGACTTGAGGCTGTAATTGGTGCAAAAGTTGCTTCAACAAAGTACTGAGCAAAGGCTGTGAATACTTATGTACATGTGATTCGTTTTTTATTTTTAATAAATCTGTAAAGACTTCAAACAAACTTCTTTCACATTGTCATTATGGGGTATTGTTTGTAGAATTTTGAGGAAAATAATGAATTTAATCCATTTTGGAATAAGGCTGTAACATAACGAAATGAGGAAAAAGTGAAGCGCTGTGAATACTTTCCGGATGCACTGTATATATGGAAGAATCAAACATCTGCCGCTCCTTTTGCCATGATGATTCAGATAGATCTCTAATTATTGATTTGTTCTGTGACGTGTTTCAATTCATATTGCTTCGCTTCTCTGCGTGAACTGCTAGAGGGGGGGCGTATCTATCTGTTTATGAATATACACAAATTGTTTGATATACAATGAGTACTTTCTAGATAAACTTGATAATTTCTAGATAATAATTTCTAGATAACTTTCTAGATAAACTTGGTTTAGATAACGTGAATACCTCGCTAAGGATTATTTTGCAGTTCCCTATCTGTCACTCACTCGATGTTGTGTCGATGTAGTGACACTAGGGGTCACCCTGGGAGCCCGAAACACCTCTGGTCTTTGATAAAAGGCCAGTGAAAATTGGCGAGTGGTATTTGCATGCCACTCCCCCGGACATACGGGTATAAAAGAAGCTGACAAAATCGTTGGTGGCATCTTTTACTGCCCAGTCCCGATTTCTCAGTTCCCCCACCCTCACTACCCTCGATGGCGGGGCGGCCAGGGGCTATACGGCGATTCCCCCGGTGGATAAGGCGCTCGCGGTGCACCTATGCGCAGATGCCCAAAACTCCCATCCAAGCCCTGTAGGTTCACATCGTCCCTGACAGCCAAAGCCTACAGCACTGCTGGACAAGCCGCCTCTGTCCTGTACGCCATGGCTCTCCTGCAGGTCCACCAAGCCAAGGCGCTAAAAGAACTGAACGAGGGTAGTTCTGCACCAGATTTGATGCAGGAACTGCACTCGGCAACCGACCTCGCTCTCCGAGTGACGAAGATCACGCCGTGGTCTCTCGGGCAGACGATGTCCACATTAGTGGTCCAGATGCACTACCTTTGGCTCAACCTGGTCGAGGTGGGTGAGGCCGACAAGACACGGTTCCTTGCTGCCCCCATCTCCCAGGCTGGCCTATTCGGCGACAGCGTCGAGGACTTTGCCGAGCAGTTTTCGATGGTGAAGCAGCAGACAGAGGCTATCCAGCATATCCTGCCCCGGCGCGGCTCAAGATCCCGCACCCCGTCTGCTCATCGCCAAGGGTGTCCCCCTGCGGTGACTGCACCGGCTCCGCTGCAGCCCGCCCCTTCGGCCCGGCCCCGGCATGGAGCCCACCGCAGGAAGCAGACGCCACCCGTTTCATGGCCGGCCGCTAAGAACCCACGAAGATCGTCAAAGCGCGCCTGAGACGGGCGACCCAGGGTCAATGAAACCCACTGCATTGGAGCTGGTAGTAAGACCACTCCATCCCCCAGTGGAGAGCCGGGTGGAAAATCTTTTGTTGCCTTTTTATTTGATTTTGCCATATGCCCAAGTGGCTGCAGTACCCAACAGTTCAGCAAAAGAGTGGTTTCCTCCTTCCCTGGGTCACATACCCAGTATGCACGGTTGTCATCACAACCACCGTCCATGGGTTTTTCCTTGCAGGATTGGCGCTCCAGCGGCGGTCTCCCCGCCCCTGCGCGCCCAGCTGTGGCACACATTTGCCCCCGATATGACAGTCTCCATGGGTTACGAGGACAGTCCTCTTCCTCCTCCATCCCAGGCTGTTCCAGGGGTGGTCACAAGGAGCCTGGTAAGTGCTTCGATGTCCTTAGACTCAGCACGGCCATGACATGGTGTGGCACCTCGAGCTCCACCCTGCCACGAGGCCCCACCTGCCAGTACGTCCAATGAAGTTGTCACTTTGGTCCCCCTTGCGCGGAACTTGGATGCGTGGCTTGCGCTTCCCAATCCGTCGTGATGGCTGGTCCGGACCATCCGACTCGGCTACATGATTCAGTTCGCCAGGCGTCTGCACAGGTTCAGCAGTATCCACTTCACCTTGGTGAAGGACGAAAACACTGCTACCTTGCACGCGGAGATCGCTACCCTCCAACGGAAGGGTGCAATAGAATCTGTCCATCTGGCCGAGATGACGAAGGGGTTTTACAGACCCTACTTCATCGTACCGAAAAAAGGCAGTGCGTTGCAGCCGATCTTGGACCTGCGAGTACTGAACCGGGCTTTACACAGACTCCTGTTCAAGATGCTGACGCAAAAACGCATTCTGGCGAGCATCCGGCATCAAGATTGGTTCGCGGTGGTAGACCTGAAGGATGCGTACTTCCACGTCTCGATTCTACCTCGACACAGACCCTTCCTGCGGTTTTCATTTGAGGGTCAGGCGTATCAGTACAAGGTCCTCCCTTTCGGCCTGTCCTTGTCCCCTCGCATCTTCACGAAGGTCGCAGAGGCAGCCCTTGCCCCGTTAAGGGAAGTGGGCATTTGCATTCTCAACTATCTCAATCACTGGCTAATCCTAGCTCACTCTTGGGACATGGTGCTCTTCCACCTCAGCCGATTAGGGCTTTGGGTCAACTGGGAAAAGAGCAAGCTCTTCCTAGTTCAGAGCACCTCTTTCCTCAGAATGGAGTTGGACTCAGTCTCTTTGACAGCGTGCCTCACAAACGAGCACGCACAGTCAGTGCTGGCCTGTTTGGAAGGTGTTCAAACAGAAAACAGTGGTTCCACTGAAACTCTTTCAGAGGCTCCTGGGGCATATGGCATCCTCAGCGGTGACCACCCCACTCGGGTTGATGCATATGAGACCGCTTCAGCACTGGCTTCAGATTCGAGTCCCGAAATGGGCATGGCGCCACGGGACACATCGCGTGGTCATCACGCCGGTCTGTCACCGTCTTTTCAGCCCTTGGAAGGACCTCTCGTTTCTACGGGCAGGTGTTCCCCTAGAGCAGGTCTCCAGGCATGTCATGGTCACAACAGATGACTCCAAAATGGGCTGGGGCACTGTTTGCAACGGGCACGCAGCCACCGGCTTATGGACGGGCCCGCAACTGCATTGGCACATCAACAGCCTCGAGTTGGTGGAAATTCTGCTTGCCCTGTGGAGGTTCCGGCCGTTGATCCAGGGCAAGCATGTGTTAGTTCAGACAGACAACACAGCAACGGTAGCATATGTCAACTGCCAAGGCAGTCTGCGCTCTCGTTGTATGTCACAACTCACCTGCCGTCTCCTCCTCTGGAGTCAGCAGCACTTCAAGTCGCTGTGAGCCACTCACATCCCGGGTGACCTCAACACTACAGCGGACGCGCTGTCATGGCAGGTTACCCTCAAGGGAGAGTGGAGAATCCACCCTCAGGTGGTCCAGCTGATTTGGAGTCGATACAGACAGGCACAGGTAGACCTCACGCTCCTCGCGACAGCCCCCCCAGCGAATTCCCCTGAGGAAGGACCTAATTTCTCAGGGACTGGGCACCATCTGGCACCCGTTACCAGACTTCTGGAATCTCCATGTCTGGCCCCTGGACGGGACGCGGAAGACCTAAGCGGTCTACCACCCGCAGTGGTAGACACGATCACTCAGGCTAGGTCCCCCTCTACGAGGCGCCTGTATGCCTTTATGTGGTGTCTGTTCGCTAAGTGGTGTTCTTCCCAACGGGAAGATCCTCAGTGATGCGCAGTCGGATTGGTGCTTTCCTTCCTGCAGGAGAGGTTGGAAGGGCGGCTGTCCTCTTCCACCTTGAAGGTGTACGTTGCTGCTATAGCAGCACACCACGACACAGTGGACGGTAAGTCCTCAGGGAAGCACGACCTGATCATCAGGTTCCTGAGAGGTGCCAGGAGGCTGAACCCCTCCAGACCGCACCTCGTTCCCTCATGGGACCTCTCTGTAGTTCTTCAGGGTCTACAGAGGGCCCCCTTTGAGCCTTTTGCAGTCAGCTGAGCTTAAGGCACTCTCCTTGAAGACTGCCCTCCTGACTGCACTCACTTCCATCAAGAGGGTAGGAGACCTGCAAGCGTTCTCTGTCAGCAAAACGTGCCTGGAGTTCGGTCCGGGCTACTCTCACGTGATCCTGAGACCCCGACTGGGCTATGTGCCCAAGGTTCCCAAGGGACCAGGTGGTGAACCTGCAAGTGCTGCCCCAGGAGGAGGCAGACCCAGCCCTGTCGTTGCTGTGTCCGGTGCGCACTTTAGTGTTCACAAATTATGTTCCCTGGTTGACTTCCTCAGAGCCCTGTGGCAGTCGAGTTTTCGGAGAGACTCACTGCCGGCCCAGTACACGTGCTAACTAAGAGCCCTGTTCTGGGGTAGGTGCTCTGCATGTGGCAGTTCCCTGTAAGGTAACCCCATGCAATGTATATCTTCCGCTAATTCATTTTCCTGTTGGCAAACTGTGTCTTCCTTAGGCAGAGCCCCCTCTGCCACAGTCTCCATGTTTGTAGCAACTTCTCCCTTGTTGGGTAGGATCTACCATGAGACTCTCCACATGGTCAGCAAGACCATGTGAGGTATTTTCCACTTAAATATCCCCCCCTCTCTTTGGGCGAGATGTGGTCTCCACGGTGTCCTCCCCTTGGGAGTGACACCCCCCGACTAGACCTTGCGGCCCAGCCGGATAATACCCCTTCTTTTTTAGGGAGTGGGAAAAAAAGAAGGGGAAAAGAGGCCACGACTGTGTTAGCCTGTCTCTATCTTTTGGGTAGTTGACTTGTCCCCAAAGGGCTGTTCGACACTCATAACTATGTTGGGGGAGGTTACGTGTCGGCCTAGTGTGCTGACTATGAGGCACACAGTGGTCTGCCCATCACACACCGCCAGTTCACATAACACAGTTCAGCCAGTTGTGGCGTTTTGTATAGGGACCCCTAGTGTCACTACATCGACACAACGTCGAGAGAGTGACGGATAGGGAACGTCCTGGTTACTTGCGTAACCTCCGTTCCCTGATGGAGGGAACGAGACGTTGTGTCCCTCTTACCACAATGCTGAACTACCCGCTGAAATGGCCGGACCTTGTCTCAGCTCCTCAGCATAAAACCTGAATGAGTGGTTGCATACCAGCTCCTTTTATACCCGTATGTCCGGGGGAGTGGCATGCAAATACCACTCGCCAATTTTCATTGGCCTTTTATCAAAGACCAGAGGTGTTTTGGGCTCCCAAGAGTGATCCCTAGTGTCACTACATCGACACAACATCTCGTTTCCTCCATCAGGGAATGGAGGTTACACAAGTAACCAGGACATTTTTTATTCTATTATTTCTGAACATCTGTGTTGGTTAGATTTTAATTTATTTTACATTTACACTCTGTTGACAACTTCCCCCTGTGGTACATTTGTAAATTTTTCTTGCACACCTTTGTTTCCTATAATGAAAAGAACATGTATTTCTCTAACCAGGTTGCCTTGCATTCTAATAAAGAACATACAATTTGAATCATGTTGGAGTACATTTAAAAGTTGACAAAATCAAATCGTGAAACGTCCATAAGTTTGATAAAAATCGAGATTACATTTTTTTGCCATATTGCCCAGCCCTAGGTACACCCCTTGATGGCAATGGTATTCCCTTATGGCAGTGGCCTCTTTCAGCAGGATAATGCACCCTGCCACACTGCACACATTGTTTGGGAATGGTTTGAGGAATGAAGAGTTCAGGGTGTTGCCCTGGCCTCCAAATTCCCCAGATCTCAATCCGATTGAGCATCTGTGAGATGTGCTGGACCAACAAGTCCGATCCACGTTGGTTCCACCTCGCAACTTACAGGACTTGAAGGATCTGCTGTTAATGTCTTGGTGCCTGATACCACAGGACACCTTCAGGGGTCTTGTAGAGTCCATGAATTCCACACGGAGGACCAACATCATATTAGCCAGGTGGTCCTAATGTTTTGGCTCATCAGTGTATGTAACGTTAATTAGCTATATCCACAACATAAATGTAATATTTCTGCTTGAATCTGCACAGAAAATGAAGCCAATGAAAAGACAAACTTAAACTAAGTTAAACACTAGTCAGAATGCATAGCTTGCGATGTGAATATGCTGTTTTCTTAAAAACGTGCTGCATGTAACTGTATCCTCACATTTAGGCAGTCTTTATTACTATTATTACTACTATTGTAATAGTAACAGAATTACTATTACAATCGTCAGTTGTGATGATATGCTGCTGTGTGTTATTGTTGATGAAAACATTCAGATGAGTATGAAGTCTTGTCAGTTCTTCAGTAAAAGAAGCTCATTGGTCAGTTGACAAGATGGCCCTGGTGACAAAACAAATGCTTTTTTTTTGTTGTTTTTCAAGTTCTCACTGGCGATTATATGGATAGAAATCTGCATAATGTGTTTGATACATGTTTAAATAATTGTCATTTGTTTATACATTTTTCCAAATATTTGAATATTGAATATTACAAAAAATCTAAACTAGCCGCAAACTTGCCGCAAATTTGCTGCTCGTTTTCACATGCAAATGAGCTTTTGATTTCTTGCAAATATTTGCCAGAAGTTTGCAGCTCTTCACCGGTAGTGGTGAACCTCCGGCAAACCTTTGGCAATAATGGACCATTTGCCGCAAATCTCACTTACATGTGAAAATGATCAGTGATAATGATCAAAAATAACATTTTAGTCATGCAAAATGTCAAAAACATGTAGCAAACTGTTACGGATCCAACTTTTCCCTTACGAAAATAGAGAGTTCATGGCAAATTTGCTGCAAACCTGAGGCTATTAGGGTTAGTAAAATAGCAAATTGCAATTAATAAAAATAAAATCTCGATTTTTATCAAACTTATGGCCGATTCACGACTCTATTTTTTCAGCTTTTAAATGTACTCCAACATGATTCAAATTGTATGTTTTTTATTAGAATGCAAGGCAACCTGTTTGGAGAAATCCAAGTACTTTTCATTATAGGAAACAAAGGTGTGCAAGAAAAATTTACAAATGCACCACAGGGGAAATTGTCAGCAGTAATATAATAAACCCAGATGTTCAGAAAAAATAGAATAAGAAAACAGCAAAATAATTCTTAGCCAGTGTAGGTATTCATATTATCTAAACCAAGTCTATCTAGAAAGTTATCTAGAAATCAATATCTATAAATTATCAAGTTTATCTAGAAAGTACTCATTGTATATCAAACAATTTGTGTATATTCATAAACAAATAGATACGCCCCCCCTCTAGCAGTTCACGCAGAGAAGCGAAGCAATATGAAATAATTTATCATTACAATTCAACTTGCAAAGTTTGTCAAAATGATTGCTTGCCAAATGTTGACTGTAGATGCAGTACACTTGAAACACATCACAGAACCAAGCAATAATTAGCGATCTAACTGAATCATCATGGTAAAGGAGTGGTGGATATTTGATCCTCCCATCTATAGCCTCTCCATGATTTGAAATGAAGCGCCCGTAACTGTCACGTAACTAACGCTTTTTTATGGGTAAAAAGAAAAGAAAGGAGAGCAACATGTGTTCATCAATATGCGCATACTGAGGCCAGTTATGGTCTTAAGCTGGTATACACCTGCATGATGGACGAAGCTGAGCTACAATCACACTGTATACAATCGTATTGGGAAAATTACCACTGTCTTTTATATTAGTCTCTGTGTTGATAACCTGTCATGTTCATTTGGAGCACGCCACACACTTGCAGCTGATCAGATCGGAAGCGGCATAAAGACAAGCATTATTAATAATTTTTCTCTTCATTATTCAGCCTTTGGTGGATTTACAACATATAAATAGCATTTGCAATATTTGTTGATTTAATCGACTTAAAATCATATAAAAATACAAATTCAAATTAATCGGAAAAAAAAACATCCAGCCCTACATTGCACTGGCACAAAAATTGTGCTTAGAAATAGTACTCTCACGAAAATTGGATAAGATGCAGTGCACAGTCTTGGTACATAGCGCTACACCTAGTGCGGTCACAAATATAAAGACCTTGATGTCCCTAAGCTGCCGAACTTTGTCCAAAAGTGACTAGTTCTTCCTCAGAGGTGCTCAATGAAGCAGCCTGGTACCTTGTAAACACAACTTTCTTACCTTACATAAACCTGTGGGCACTGACTCTTGGAAGTTATAGAATATTCAGCGAATCAGACTGGAGCTTTCCAGACTGAGAAAGTCTGTGCTGTCACAGCAATGCTTAAAAGACATGTATCAACAAAAGTTCCCATCACTTCAATGCCCAGAGACATAATTTGTTTTCAACTTTTTTTTCTGTTTCAACTTACTGTATCTCCACCACTACCACAGCAAGGTCAACCCACTCACCACTTCAGTAACCCCCAAAACACAAGTCTACCTTAATCCAGCTCTCCTCAGTAACAGTCAATGTGTTTTGTGACATCTATAGCTTTCATCCACAAATGCCATTCTGACTGTGAGATGAGGAGAGTTACACTGAAAGCAGCACTGTTTGCTTCTGTGATGATGACTAATAGATGATGTAAGGAGCAACAACATGCTGACAACATGATCACAACAGAAGTCTGCATATTGTTTACGATAGTTCCAGTACCCTAGGATCAGCCACATTATGCCGACTCACTGACAAGCACCATGTCCTGTCCGACATTTTGGCATTGACTTAAGTGAGTTTAACTTCCCTTGTGACATTCCGTCTGCAGTGTGGGAGACCCGGTTTTGGATCCCGCATTCAAACCAGGAAGTTATTGCGTTCGCATAATCAGTGACGACTGCTATTTCAGATATTGCGTTTTCCCCCCCTAGAATTAAATTTTTACCCTACTGATGGTTAGGTTTAGGTTTGGGGTTTGGGTTGGGGGGTGCAGTTTATAAAATATGCATTATTCTTTACTGTATTACATACTGTACTTTTGGCGTCCCTCCATGGACATTTCACCTGGAAAACAGAGCTTACAAGTGCCCAAACGCCCAACAACACTTACTGCTTTGGCCACTGGGGACTGATTTTAGTTAAAGAACAGTCAACCAACTGTTTCTGATTTCACTGTGAGATCAGTCTGGTGCTGAGGTTAAAGGAATAGTTCACCCAAAAATGAAAATTCTCTAATTATTCACTTACCCTGATGCCGTTCCAGATGTGAATGTCTTTCTTCAGCAGAACACAATTGAAGATTTTTAGAAGAAGATAGAGCTCTGTCAGTTCCTGATAATGGATGTACACAGGTGCCAGCACTTTGACGGTCCAAAAGTCACATTTAGGTAGCATAAAAGTAATCCATGCGACTCCAGTCAATGAATGAATGTCTTCTGAAGCAAATCAATAAGTTTAGGTAAAAAATAAGTCTATAATTAAAACGTTATTAACTTTTAAAAAGCGCTTCCTGCCAGCAGCTGGCGCGAAGCGTGACGTAAGCACGTCGGCGAGTTCATGCGAGAATTCGGAAGTGGCTCTTATTTACAACAGAAGAACGAACATCACGTGAGAGTTCTGCCATTTCAAACATGGATGGAAGCACAGATTTAAAGTTAAAAACATTTTAATTATCGACTTGTTAAACCTATTGTAACAGGTAAAGGATGGGCAAGGAGGAGGTGGGAACTGGCTGAACAGTCAATGTAAAATTTAATAAGAAACATAAATTAAACATAAGGACACACAGACACACATGCAGCATGGCCACGTTCGTCTCTCTCTCTCGAACTAGCACCCCTGGCTCCCCTTTTTCTCGCTCTCACGCTGATCTGGCCATGCCCTCCTCCTCGTCACACCTATCGATTCGCTTCAGAAGACATTCATTGATTGACCGGAGTCGCATGGATTACTTTTATGCTGCCTAAATTTGACAGTATTTTTCTGTATAGAACCGCTGCTGTGACGCTATAGAAATGCTTTCAGTGTGAAAGCTTTGTCGAGTCTGCAGCTGCAGTTACACTCTAGTTAAGCTGACGCTATGCTCACATCTCGCTCAAGTTTTCAATGTGAAGCACGAGGCTGTACTAAGCCCTACTCCAAACCCTAATGTGATTATAGCATTAGTAGCACATCCTGATAGGTAGCATATATTTTCAGGACACCTGTATGCTGTAGACTAAATTATAGAAGTGCAGGTATTGTGTACCGCCTCACTTCAAGCAAAGATTTCTCAAATTCATATCAGGACATGGTCAGACAAGTGGCTTTGGTTCCTTTGTTTTTTTATGCCAATTCCTGCCGAGTTATTCAGATAATAGACCTTGTTCACACTCCAGGTTTTGGAGAGCGGAAGTAAACTTTTGCAGGGTAAACTTCGATAGAAGTGAATGGGAGATCACAGCAAATATTATTTTCACTTACCCATTTGCTCCAAGACCAAAAGTAAAACATCCACAATTACATTTGAATGACTTTCCAGAAGAGGAAAAAAAAGAGAGCAGTGGATTAAGCAAGTCAGATGGGAGAAGATGCCAAATTTACTGTCACTCTCTCAGCAGCTGTAATCGAAACCCCCCTCGCAGCTGTGGTAATTAGTTTTTTTTTAAAACTAATTCCAGGGTAATATAACAATAAGCATATTGTTATAAATTTACACTCAATATTTAAAAAATGTATAATAAATTATTTTCTTTATTTTTTTAAAATTTACACTGATAAATTTTAATCAGTGTAAGTGTAATTTTTTTTAAAATTTACACTGATAAATTAGGTGGAAACGTGTCATCACAGTCTGTGAAAAAAGGTCTATTGTGCAGATGTGGTCTTTTGGGAATCATTCACCAATGGATCTTGGCTGTCCTCTATTGGATTCTCTAATTTTTATATATTGACCTAAAATTTATAACAGAACTGGATTAGACATGAGGCTTTGATTTTCGAATATTTTTATATTTCAGTTGATATTTTTATTATATTTTATTTATATAATGCAGTGCATTTTCATTTCAATAAGCTTAGACTTATATAGTTTTGTATTACACTTTAAAAACTGCTTTCACTTGCACAATAAATTGCAATGGCAACAGCATTTAATATATCAAATAACCCTTCACAATTTATTGTGTTGCCGTGGCAACACCGTTCAATATATCAAAAGCATATTTAATGTCTTGGCATAATATTGCCTAAATTTGGTGCTAGTCACATGAATCCCCTAGGAGGAGTATTAAAAAATTCAGGGCCTGCAGTTTTCAAAAAATGCACATTCAATCCAAAATAGCCGACTTCTTGTTGGCGCTACGACCGTGACCCACAATAGCCACATCAATGTGATCAGCCCGCAAGGCCAAACATTTGGCTAAATTTTGATGAAAATCACACCATGCATGCAGAAGATGAGACACTTCATTTTTCCCATTTTTTTATGTTACTTTATCGCATTGCCATGGCAACACCGTTCAATATATCAAAAATCCCTTCACAATTTAGCATCATCAATGTCTTGGCATGATGTCGCCCACATTTCGTACCTGTAACATAAAATCCCTGGGAGGAGTATATCAAATTCCTGAGCATGCATTTTTTCAAACAATCCAAAATGACCAACTTTCTTTTGGGCAGAGCTTATGACTGTCAGTACGAAAGTTGTCCGGCTTGATGAGATCTACATGTGTACAAAGGTTGGTGACTGTAGCTCAAAAGGGATGTTCTACAGAGCCCCCCAAACAGGCCCAAGTTCTAGGTGGTGCCACACAGCCCCCCACTGCATGATACCCCCTGCAAGTTTCCCATGCCCTAATGGCCAGCGACTCTGATGTGTGTGCAAGAGTGTGCAAGACTTTCAAAAGTTTTCATGCATGTTATGTACCCCAGAAGTACTGAAAACCTTGAAAATAATAATAATAATAATAATAATAATAATAATAATATTAATAATAATAAATAATCCTTAGAAGAACAATAGGGCCACCGCACTTTCAGTGCTTAGGCCCTAATAATAATAATCCTTAGAAGAAAAATAGGGCCTCTGCACTTTCCAAGCTTGGGCCCTAATAATCCTTAGAAGAACAATAGGGCCTCTGCATTTTCAGTGCTTGGGCCCTAATAATCCTCAGAAGAACAATAGGGTCTCTGCACTTTCAGTGCTTGGGCCCTAATAATAATAATAATCCTTAGAAGATCAACAGGGTCTCTGCACTTTCAGTGCTTGGGCCCTAATAGTAATCCTTAGAAGAACAATAGGGCCACCACACTTTCAGTGCTCGGCCCTAATTACAATGGATTTTATATTTCAGTTCATAGATTAAGCACATTCTTTTAGACTTCAAAAGAAATCACTAGTCAGTTTATACAATATATTTAGTTGATACAATTTAAATGTTTGGCTCATTCCAAAAAAAAAAAAACAAAAAAAAATTCCCATAGGGATTTCATAAAAATCTTCATAAAAGAGTTCTAAGCCATTAACCAAACTAAAGAGCTCTGAGGTGACATTACAAACATTGATTTGAAGCTAAAAAGTATTTGAAAATCAGACAAGAAGACAAAGGTACAAGACTGTGTACTTAATGGTGAAATCGAATTAAAAACAAAAAAATCAAGAAAAATTTGATTTAAAAGTTGTTGATTATAATTATATACAGTTGACAGAATTAACGCGTTAACACATGCGATTAATTAAAAAAGTTTAACGCGTTAATTTTTCTTAATTGCGATTAATGCATTTACCGTTAATACAGCATAAACCAGCATAAAACACTTATTGGGAGGGTGTAAGGAACCTTTGTAATGTGTCTGCCCGGAGTCATTATATTAATTCACACACCACAAACACACACACAACAGCGCTTCCCTGTCAGTGATAAAATTATGGAGAAAGGACCTCTTGAGGCTATTTGATCTACAAAAACAAGGCCAGATGGGACTTGTGATAGAAATCAAGTATCTTCAGCCTATGTAAGGCCCATTTTAATTACCAGAGAAGCACGGCAAGTCTTAACTATCACCAAACGCAGAATGAGATGGTTTTTTTTTCTGTAAGTGCTTTTTTCATGCAGTTCAAAGCAATGCTTGACGCTGGCGTTGATGCACTGACGTGAATCATAAACGCAGCTTCACGATTGCTGTACCAGAGCGGGCAGTGGGGAGGATTCTTAGGAGGCGAACAGATGCACCTGTGCCTGTCGAATCGACTCCAAGTCAGCTGGACCACCTGAGGATGGAGTCTCCACTCTCCCCTGAGGGTAACCTGTCGTGACAGCGCGTCCACTGTAGTCTTGAGGTTGCCCAGGATGTGAGTGTCTTGCAGCGACTTAAAGTGCTACTGACTCCAGAGGAGGAGATGGCAGGCGAGTTGTGACATACAACGAGAGCGCAGACCGCCTTGGCGGTTGACATATGCTACCGTTGTCGTGCTGTCTGTCCGAACTAAAACGTGCTTGCCCTGGATCAACAGCCGAAACCTAACATGTGCAGGGCGAGCAGAATTGCCAACAACTCGAGGCAATTGATGTGCCAACGCAGTCACGGACCCTTCCAGAGGCCGGTGGCTGCGTGCCCATTGCAAACAGCGCCCCAGCCCATTTTGGAGGCGTCTGTCATGACCACGATGCGCCTGCAGACCAGTTCTAGAGGAATGCCTGCCCATAGAAACGAGAGATCGGTCCAAGGGCTGAAAAGACGGTGACAGACCGGCGTGATAACCACGTGACGTGTCCCGTGGCGCCATGCAGGGGGATTTGGGCACCCGCGCCAGGTGGCGGCACTCTGCGGGCATAGGTGCACCGCGAGTGCTTTTATCCACCGGGAGATTGCCGAATTGCCCTTGGCCACCCCACCATCGAGGGCAGTGAGGGCGGGGAAGCTGAAAAGATTGGGACCGGGCAGTAAAAAGTGCCTCCCGCGACCTTGTCAGCTCTTCACGCACTTCCGGGAAGAAAGGAAAGGGGGCGTGGCGTGGCTTTGAGGGGCACCGCGAGCCCAGGAACCAATCACCGAGCTGCAAGGGTTCAGAGAAGAGCAGAGGGTTCCACTCTAGCCGACGCTCGCAGCTGCCCGGGAAAGCGTGTCGTCATCTCCGCATCAGCCTGTGACTGGGCAATCGTCCCCGAAGGGAGGAGCCCAGCTGAGGCTTCCGACTGGACGAGCCCACTCTCCGATGCTGTGCTCGAGAGCTCATCATTTTTGCGGGCTCCGAATAAGAGGTCGAACTCACCATGAGACGAGCCGGCGGACTCATCCGGAAGCCCGATCGGGGCAGACGAGCATGCTGGGGAATGGGAGGTCCGTGGGGGGGATACCCGGCGGAGGCGGTCCCACTGGAGTCCCCAAATCACCCCCAGTGCTAGCCGCTCTGGCCTCATACCCGTGGGTAAAAGGACCGAGGCGGGGAGCCTCTGGAGTGGCTTGCTTTCTTACGAAGGCGAACCGCGACCGCAACGTTGCCATGGACATGTCCTCGCAATGAGAACATGACCATCCATGAACGCTGGCTCCGCGTGAGCAGTGCCCAGACATGAAAGACAGTGATCATGACCGTCAGAATGCGAGAGATTACGAGCACAACCAGGAATAACACACAATCAGAAAAGCATCTTTAGAAAGACACGTCTTTAAAAAGACGTTCCGCGTGTGCCGCTCTTTTAGAGAAATATACTCTTTTATTTCTGCCAAAGCATCCAGGGGCATTCTCTGCAGTGCACCAGTGCAGAGGAGGGAGAAGCCGCTGAAATGCGCCATCAGATCCAGCAGTGGTGAATGAACAGTCGTGGGAATTCAGCTCAGTGAGCATGACCGTTCGGCTCCGAAGAGAATATCTGAATGAGTGGATGCAAGCCATCTCCTTTTATACCTGTATGTCCGGGGGAGTGGCATGCAAATTCCACTCGCCAATTCTCATTGGCCAATTCTCAAATGTCAGAGGTGTTTGGGGCTCCCAAGTTCAACCCCTGAGTGACAGATAGGGAACTATGTTCCTAATAAAGTTCCCGACATGATCTTCTGCTGTTGTAGCCCATCCGCCTCAAGGTTCGACGTGTTATGCATTCTGAGATGCGATTCTGCTCACTACAATTGTTAAGAGTGGTTATCTGAGTTACCATAGCCTTTCTGTAAGCTTGAACCACTCTGGCCATTCTCCATTGACCTCTTTCATCAACAAGGCACCACCATTCTGAATAAACTCTAGAGACGGTTGTGCATAAAAATCCTGGGAGATCAGCAGTTACAGAAATACTCAAACCAGCACGTCTGGCACCAACAATCATGCCATGGTTGAAATCACTGAGATTACATTTTTTCTGCATTTTGATGGCTGATTTGAACATTAACTGAAGCTCCTGACCAGTATTTGCATGTTTTTGTGAATTGCACTGCTGCCACACGATTGGCTGATTAGATAATTGCATGAATAAGTAGGTGTACAGGTGTTCCTATTAAAGTGCTCAGTGAGTGTAAATTACACTCATATCTCAAAAGTGAATTTTGAAGCCGGTGTGTTTATAAAAAAAGTATGCAATTCAATACAGCTTAAGAATTCACGTTTGAGGTATGACTGTGTAATTTATGTTGTAGAACAAAGCGTCCATGTATCGTCAAGTAATGCTTACCACAGATCTTATTTTACTCATAATTTGAAAAAACCCATTATAAAAACCCATTGGAAAATCCATAGGGTACCAACGGCAAATTCTCTTCCGGGTTTTTGAACTAAAACCTGACCAGCTCTATTGAGTTTACTGAGTTTTGTCTACATACACTCATTGCATATGCTTTTGTTCTGAACTTTGAAGTTTGTTCAGCAGGATACTAATAATGAGATAAAGATATGAAATGCTACAGAGAAATGTTTTTGTTACATTTATATTGACACATTGTTTTTCGTAGTTCTAAAGGTCAAAGTAAGTTTTAAATGTTGATGTAATTATTTAGTTTTGATTTTACAGTTTTACATTTAATAATTTAGCAGACAGTTTAAAGCAACTTACAAATGAGGAATATAACAAGCAATTAGTTGTACAAAAGTCAAAAATATTTTGTAGCTCGAATGGTATAGAAGCTATTGTAGAAGAGACAGACAAGAAAAGTTGATTTGTTATTAAACTATTACATTGAATAGTAGTGTTGAATTCGAGTCCACCTTAGTCGAGTCCGAGTCAAGTCCGAGTCTTTAAACAATCGAGTCCAAGTTGAGTCCGAGTCCAAAAGTGGCCGAGTTGGACTTAAGACCAAGTCCATAACAGGCCAAGTCCAAGTCAAGTCCGAATTAATCTGTTCATGAATCTGAATTAAAATTGTAACTGTAAACTCAACATCAATACGTTAAGTTTATTTTAAATTTCACAACTAAGAAAAACAGTTTGTCAATATAAATGTAACAAAAACACCTCTTATGATTCGTATCCTGCTGAACTAACTACAAAGTGGTTTCAGAATGAAAACATATGCTTTAGGTGTATGAAGACAAAACTGTCCTTCAACACAATTCTTATTGCGTTCTGTTGACATTTCAGTTATTTGTTGCTTTTTCGCCTCCACTCAAACATAGACTAAAGAAAGTGAAAGCTGCGTTAGTCATTACAACCAAGGTTATTATGTTTAGAATTTTAATTTAGGTATTTATTTCTACTTCATTTTCAATTAGTCAATTCAAGTTAATTAAGTTTTATTTAAAATTATCCCTATCTAAAGAAGTCTATACTGAGATTTCTTTCTGAATCTTTTATCTCTATCTGCCGACTGATTTGGGAAAATACAGTACATACAAATGAGTCAACACAGTAGTAATTAGCACTCTCTAAGAAGTTACATCTCACGATTTAACTGCAAATGCTACCTCCAAAAACACTGGAAAAGCCCACTGATAATATTAGGGCCATGTCATCATGGACATTATTTTCTATTTAATTTGCGGGACAATGCAGGGCAGTTCTGTGTGCTGCTCGTGTACCCAAATCCGTGATGCATCCGTGTGTGTCTCTCAGCAGCTGCCGCAGAAGATAAAAAAATAAAATAATAATTGATATTTGCTTGAGCAGCAGCTGCGTTGATCTGCAATCAGTCTGAAATACCAACCAAAGAAAATTTTGCTCTTCCTTAACTGCAAAAAACATGGAGAATAATAATTTTGAGTCATACATTTTACAGAATTGTCCTTCAAAAGTGTTAGCGATGTAGGCTAAAAAAAGACGTACATAAGTTACCTGTTGGTTTACAGTAAAAATAAAATAAAATACAAATTTAAAATAAAAATGTCATAATCAACTAAATTCATCTCGTAACATGAAGTTTAGCTTCATACACAAACTCTGTCATCGAACGATACATTTATTTTATAGTCTATAATTAAATTATAAACAAAACATTTCACTGCCCAAAATATCCTTATATTTTATTGTACATGGTTGAATGTTGTGAATGGTGGACAAATGCTGTAAAAGAATGTATTTTAAGCAGCTCGTCATTGCATTGAAAATAGTCAGTCAATAATAAATTGGAGCTGTTTATCTGTTTAGAGTTGCTGTCTGCTTTTGCAATAACGCTTTTTCCCCCGACTATTTAAAAAGTTACACAGTTAATTCATCAAGCTATTAATGACCATTTCAAGCTGACAACACTGCGTGGACCACAGGAGACTACAGAAACCTACATGTGTAGATACATTATGCCTAAAAAGACTTAATATCCAATATTAATACTATTTTCTAATTTTTTTTATTGCGATATGCTGTTTTTAGTAAACTGTGAGAGACATAATGTGGGTGACTTGACTCAATGAAGTTCTTGATTTTAAGTTTGTAACTACGATGAAACCGCAATGCGAGCACCGTCTTGGCTGCACAAAAGTCACACAATTTTACCAGTTGTCAGGTCCTGTGTCATGTGAAACTGCCTTGTTTAGTTTCTATTACATTGGATACATACCCGTCTTTATGTTTTCATCATGCCAGCCACCTCGGTAGTCGATGTTATACAGTAGTCTCTGTAGTAACATTCAAGCCTACTGGTTGACTGATGAGTGTGCCTGTGCACATGCTTAAGTGTGTGCGTGTGTTTGCTTAAACAAAGTGAAACAAATGGCTACGTCTATGACTTTAGGGGCTAATACATCTGCATGCAGACAGAGATATGTTAATTCATTTCTGTTTTGTTATTTATTTATTTATTTATTTTTTCATTGCATCACAAATGTCATGGATTCAGCTGGACTTGGAAAAACATCCTGAGTCCCAAAGGCTGGAGTCCATTAAAATTGGACTGGTTAAGTGCTTTTTAAAGAAATGTGTTTTCAATTGGTTCATAATTGTTGTTAAGGTTTCAGCAGATTGGGTGGAGGTTGGAAGCTCATTCCTTCACAGAGGAACAGAGAAAGTGAATAATTGTGAAATGGCCTTTGTGCCTCTTCATGATGGGACCACCAGACAGGTCTTTTCTCATTGACTGCAGAGACCAAGTGGGGATATAGACCTGGAGGAGTGAACTGTTGAGCTGATGGTGGCATTCCTTCATCCCGGCCAAGGTCTCCGAAAGGCAAGCAGAAATACAAGACAGTGGGGTCGCCAGGCTGGAAACACAGGTAGAGTTGCATATCATCTGCGTAGCAGTGGTAGGAAAAGTCATGTGCCTTAAAGATCAAGATGTAGGGTTTCCGGGGACGCCATGCGAGAAGCAGATGTGTGAGACACGAGCTCTGCGAACTTTGCTAGTTTTTAAATTATTTTCATGTTATAATCTGGTTAGATTCGATACACCCAATTACATACTTGCTCTTTGAGGTAAACATGGCAAAGAAGTCAAAATCCTCAGACTCTGGAGTCATTAAAAGACACTTACGTGTTCAAGCTGAGGCCTCTGATGGGACTGCGAGACAGGGACTCGATTTGGACGGCATGTCGGTAGATGAAATTCAGCGTCAACTGTCCAACATGTTGGTGATGCTGACGAAGGTTCTTGCTGACTTGGAAGATCTCGCTGTAATATGTCGATCGATTACGGCGATGGAAACAAAATTCTCTGAGTTGTTTACAAGAGTGACAGAAGTTGAAAAATGAATCGATTATCTTGAGTCATCGGAAAGGGAATTAACCGCTAATCTGCCCGCATCCAAAACAGATTTAGAATTAATTTAGGAAAAACTGGAATATTTTGAAAATATGAGCCGAAGGAATAATATACGAATTGTTGGAATTCCTGAGCATGAAGAGGGCAAAGATATGGTGAAATTCCTGAACGAGCTCTTCCCGAGTCTGCTCGACATAACAGGCCACAAGTTGGAAATCGAGCGAGCTCACAGAGTGCCAGCTCACAGATCTTCTGAGGGAGAAAGGCCCCAATGCATTCTGGCCAAATTTCTGAGATCATCTGATAAAAATCTCCTGTTGCACCAGGCGAGGAGCAAAGGGAAGCTTTCTTGGAAGAATCACAATATTTTCTTGTTCCTGGACTTTGTGAACTCGACAAGAGAGAAACGCGATCGGTTCAAGGAATGTAAGAAACTCTTACATCAGAAAAAGATCTCGTTTGCTCTGATGTTTCTGGCCAAACTGAGAATAGAAACGAAGAATGGTCGCAAAGTATTTACTTGTCCAAAACTGGCACTCTGCTTCATAAATACATTGGAGTGAGTAAGCCATTTGATGTTTCTTATATTGGTGGACTGACTCGCAGTTCAGGGACTGTATTATCTGAGGAAGCTGGGTGCCATTTTTGTTTCTTTTTGCGCTGGCTCTGCCTAGCGGCTGGAGTTTGTTTTTTGGCATGACTCCAAGAAACTTTTGCATTGACGGAAGATTTTTTCTACACTGAAGTTTCCGGCCAGATTGAGAGTGGACACTATGGATGACCGCAAAATATCTACATGCTCACGTAAAGGACGTCTTCAACTTTTATAAAGTTGATGAGCTGAGTAAGTTATGGTGTATTTTTTATTTTTATTTATTTATTTATTTATTTTATGCGGCCTCCCAGTTAGTTTGGCTCTTGATCATCCGAGGAACTGGGATGCCGGTTTTGTTTTCGTGCTGGCTCCACCTAGTGGCTGGAGCTTGTTCTGTTAAATATCACTCCTTTGGAACAGCTGTGGATAAATCTGTTTGTTCTTTGTGCTTATTCCTCCTACTGGCTTTTTTGTTGAGTATTTTTGCGGGACAATGGAATGATTATGTCATCCACTGAACTCATAACAGCTGGCTCACTGAACAATTGTTTGCCTGTCCGAGAAAACTGAATGGCTTTATATCAGCTGGAGTTTATTTTGTGGAGGAACACACCTTCGAGACGGTTCTGTGAATGAGTCTACATATTTTTTCTGTTATTCTGCCTGTTGGCTGGGGTCTGTTTTACAAAGTATTTTCTGTTATGTAATTTTGCCTTACAGAATTTGTATAAAAGCACCGGACTTGAGCAATCCGATGGCAAAGTTGTCGCGGGGGCTCTCGTAGGCGTACATGGACTCTTTGAGTTTAGAGGGATTGACGCCGGTTGGCGCTGTCGTGCGCGGGGTTAATGCGCACGTTTTTCTTTTTTCTGTTTGTTTTGTTCGGGGGGAAGTTCGGGGTTTGATTGTTGCATTAATGGGGAATGTGGTATGTATAATCTTGTTTTTGACACACAATTTATTTATTTTTATCATATCAAAATGTCAGATGTTAATATGAGTGTACTATCTCTCTCCACATGGAATGTAAATGGGTTGGGACACCCCTAAAAAGAAGGAAGGTTATTTCTTTTATTAAACATAAGAAATATGATACTGTGTTTCTTCAAGAAACACATCTTTCCCCACAGGAAGCTGAAAAATTTGGGAAGATATGGGGTGGACATGTTTTTTTTTTTAGTGCTGGCTCAAGTAAAAGCAAGGGAATCATTATATTGGTAAATAAACATCTAAAATTCAAATGTCTCAAACAGACTAAAGATAAATTAGGAAGAGTCATTATTGTTTTAGCTGAAATTCAGGGGCAAAGGTTGATTTTGGCTAATAATTATGCGCCTAACACTGATGATCAGGGCTTTTTTATAGATCTTGAAGGGATGTTGCAAGCCGCTGGCACCCCTCATGATATAATATTGAGAGGAGACTTTAAACTTTTGATGGACTCAGTCCTTGATCACAGTGAAGCAAAAGTGTGTAAGCCCACTAGAGCAACAATGACGCTTCACAGGATGTGTAAAAATCTTGGTCTTGTGGATATTTGGCGACATTTGAACCCATCTGGTAGGTACTATACATTTTTTTCATCAGTCCATAAGATTTATTCTAGAATAGATTTATTTTTAATATCTAAGTCCCTCATTTCATCTGTTGTGGATTGCTCAATTGGAAACATCTTAGTCTCAGATCATGCCCTGGTGAGTTTGGAGATGTTGCCATATACAGAGAAAAAGAAATCATATAGTTGCCGCTTTAATGTGTCCCTGTTGCAAAATCCTGAATTCCAACAAATGTTAAAGACTGAAATCAATGTTTATATGGAGACCAACTGGTCCTCAGTATCCTCTGTAGGCATGGCTTGGGAGGAACTTAAGGCAGTTCTTAGGGGTCGGATCATACAGTATGCCTCATTCACCAAAAAATGCAAAGCACGTGAACTCGTAGAGTTGGAAGAGAATATTAAAAGTGCAGAGGCAAAGCTGAAGTGCAGCATGTCGTCTGATGGCCTCAGAGAACTGACTAGATTGAAATACAGATATAATATTATTTTGTCGTGGAAGGTGGAGTTTTGGTTATTCAGGGCAAGACAGTCATACTTTGAGTCAGGGGACAAAGCAGGGAAGTTTTTGGCTAGATAACTAAAGCAGAGAGACTCTTTTTCTACGATTCCCTCAGTGAAATCTGCTGGTGGTGAAATATTTACCTCGGCCACTGATATTAATAATGCTTTTAAAGAATTCTATCTTGACCTTTATAGTTCCATGTCTTCGTCTACTGATGAAGATATTAGAAACTTTGTGGAACCATTAAAACTTCCTAAACTGACGACTGAGCAAAGAAATTGTCTTGATTCTGAGATAACCTCGGAGGAGCTTGACGAGGTAATTAAGGCTTTACCTACTGGCAAAGCTCCGGGGCCAGATGGTTTTGCTGCTGAATTTTTTAGATCTTATGCTACAGAACTGGCTCCACTTTTGTTAGAAGTTTATACTGAATCATTAAAGAATGGAAATCTTCCTCCAACCATGACACAAGCCCGGATCAGTCCGATTCTTAAAAAGGACAAAGATCCAAGCGAGTGTAAAAGTTACCGTCCAATTTCCCTGATCCAGTTAGATGTAAAAATTTTGTCCAAAATTTTGGCTAACTGATTAAGTAAAGTTATGACATCACTTATACATATAGATCAGGTGGGGTTTATTCGGGGCCGTAGCTCTTCTGACAACATTAGGTGTCTCATCAATATCATGTGGTCAGTAGCGAATGATCAATCTCCGGTCGCTGCCATCTCACTTGATGCCGAAAAGGTATTTGACATGGTAGAATGGGATTATCTTTTTAAGGTTTTGGAAATATATGGGTTCGGGAGTACGTTTATTGGATGGATTAAATTACTTTATAGACACCCAGTAGTGGCGGTACAAACAAATGGACTAATTTCAGATTATTTTACTTTGGATAGGGGCACCCGGCAGGGTTGCCCTCTTTCCCCATTATTGTTCTGTCTTGCCCTGGAACCATTAGCAACCACAATAAGAAAGGAGGATGATTTTCCAGGGGTGGTGGCGGGAGGTATGATGCATAAACTCTTGCTTTACGCAGATGATATTCTATTATTTGTCTCTGACCCCAGTAGATCTATGCCTTGCCTCAACAGAATTATTAATTCCTTTTCTAAGTTTTCAGGATATAGAGTCAATCGGTCTAAATCCGAAGCTTTGGCTCTGACAGCGTACTGCCCAGAAATGTCTTTCCAGCTGGGCGCCTTCCAGTGGCCCAAACAGGGCATTAAGTATTTGGGTATTTTATTCCCAGCAAATTTGTGTGAGTTAATTTTGACCCCTTAATAAAACGGTTTTTGAGTGATGTGGGCAGGTGGGCTTCATTACATGTATCTATGATTGGGAAGGTTAATGTTATTAAAATGAATTGTATTCCAAAATTCAATTACTTACTGCAGTATCTCCCTGTAGATGTCCCCCTCTCTTATTTCAAGCAATTTGATAGCATAGCAAAGTCTTTCATTTGGAATGGTAAGCGTCCCAAATTACATTTCAATAAGTTACATAGGCCGATTGACAAAGATGGGCTAGGCCTACCCAAGATTTTATTTCATTAATATGCATTCGTTCTCAGACATTTGGCTCATTGGTCGCTTCCACCTGAGAGAGCCCCTCCCTGGTTCTGTATAGAACAGGAAGTACTTGCCCCTATTTCGCCACTGCAGAGCCTTTCTATTAAATTAATCGGAGAAGCTAAAGTACATCCCGTTATCTCGAACTTGAACTCGGTATGGACTAAAGTGTCCAGACTGTTTAATTCGGACATTTTTTTAAATGTTGCCTCAAGCATATGGCTGAACCCCAAACTATGCATCAGCAAGTCCCCTTTTTGCTGGTCAGAGTGGATTGGGAGGGGGGTTACTACACTCGGTGACCTGTATGAGAATGGAGTGTTGAGATCCTTTCAAAATTTGGTTCAACTTTTTGGGATTCCTAGATCTCAGTTCTATAAGTATTTACAGCTGCGTCCCTGCTCTGTACTGTTTTTGGGAGTGGTTTACACCCTCCTAAAGCGGCAGATACTCTGGGAGAGGTGATTACTGCTTTTGGAAAAGGTCACGAGGCATCTGTGTATTACTCCCTACTAATTCAGAGTATGGGAGACGGAACTTCAACTTCTCTTAAAAGATTATGGGAGAAAGATCTAAATTTGGTATTGGAGGAGGGACAGTGGGCTGGGATTCTAAAAAATGTCAAATCTGCATCCAGAGATGCAAGGGTTCGCCTCATGCAATTTAAGATTTTACATAGAGTCTATTGGACCCCCTCTAGATTGCATAGGCTTGGTCTTAAAGACACACCCACCTGCTGGCGATGTCAATTAGAAGATGGAGACTCAACCCATGTCTTTTGGGGATGTGTTAAGATGCAGGAATTTGGATGAGGATTCAGAGTTTTATGTGCAAGATTTTGGCCTCTCAAATTTTATTTTGCCCCAGACTCTGTATCTTGGGAGATGGGGCAGTCATTAATTTGGAGAATAAGCATGTGAAAGACTGGGTCCTGTCTAGTGTTATGATCACCAGACAGATCACTTTGAGGAGTTGGAAGTCGGCTGGAGCGCCCCCTTTTCGGGAGTGGTGTTCAGAGATGGCCAGAGTGGCAGCTCTTGAGGAGGGGGTATCCAGAAGACTGGGGAGTCTGGACATGTTTGAGAAGAAGTGGGGCAGATATCTGTCTTTTTTGAAGGGCTCTCGTGGAGGGACTGTGGAGAGAGAGGTGTAGGGGTTTTATATGTGTGATTTGTTTTATTTATTTTATTTTTATTTTTTTATTAATTTATTTTTTTATTTTTGTTGTGTGTCTATAGTTATGTGACCACTGGGGTGTTGTTGGGGGTCGGGTGGGGGATTGGGGGGGGGGGGTAGTGGGTGTTGAATATTGATTCTGTATATGTGTGTTCTGCTATGTATATATTTAATGGTTGAATCAATAAAAAGAAATGTTAATCGAAAAAAAAAATTATCATGATGTAGAGTGATGAAGTAGTGTAGACTGAGAAGAGGAGGGGTCCAAGCACTGATCCTTGACAAAGCAGACAGACTGGCTAATTCGACTGTCTGCTAGCTGCATTGAGATGTCACACAAGTCATATAAACTACAAAATATAGACTTAATTTTGTCATACAGTATGTCATATAAGTTGATGTTGATAATACAGCAATTCTGCCACAAATGCGATGACATCTCATATCATTACCTCATCTCTTGTATTTTGTGCTTAGCTAAGGTCACTCAGTCTACAGTGCTTTATTGATCAGGTAGAACTATTCTTTCAACACTAAAGCTTCACTAATAATCTTCCAGATCTGTCTCAAATACTGAGTATGCAAAAAAGTTCAGAAGAACTTGATGTAGTTACAGAAAACTTGGATACAGTCTTGCACTCTAGAAAGTGTCACCCCACTTTGATTAAAAAAATGTTTTAACAAAGCCTTGCACCGTGGTACAATATCACACTCAAGCTCTTAAGAGAGCAGCTTGTAAAATTGAACGCAAGTAGAAGAGAACAAAATTAGAGGTGCTTCGCGGTGCATGGAAGAATATTGTTTCTAGCTACAGACTAGATACAGTTTCTAGCTAAAAGCTGCCAGATCTGCATATTTTAGCAAACTCATAGAAAATAAGCACAACAATCCTAGATGTTTATTCAGTACCAATCCTAGGTGTTTATTCAGTATCCCCTATGAGCAACTTCAGTCCTTCGCTGTTATATGTCAAGAAGAACTAACAAAACTTATTAAAGCATCAAAACCAACATGTATGCTAGACCCTAAACCTACTAAGCTCCTGAAAGTGGTGTTTCCTGTAATTTCAGAACCTCTTCTCAGTATTATTAACTCCTCGCAATCTTTAGGGTAAGCTTTAAGCTGGCAGTTATCAGACCCCTTATCAAGAAGCCCCACTTGATCCTGGAGAGTTGGCTAATTATTGACTGATCTCAAATCTCCCATTTATGTCTAAAATACTACAAAATGTAGTGTCCTCAAATTATGTTAATTTTCTACAGAGAAATGGTATCTGTGAAGAATTTCAGTCAGGATTTAGGCCCCATCATAGCATCTCTCTACTATTGCTTTTAGATCATGGTGCTGCCGTCAACACCATAGATCACAACATTCTCTTGGATAGGCTTGAGAATTAGGTTTGCATTTGTGGACAGGCTTTAGGTTGGTTTAGGTCCTATTTGTCTGACCGCTACCACATTGACTGTGTAAATGAGGAATTGTCAGATCAAGCTAAAGTTAAGTATGGAATGCCACAGGGATCAGTTTTAGGGCCTCTGCTTTCTCCTTAAATATACTTCCCCTGTGAGACACTAGCAGGAATCATGGAATTGGTTTTCACTGTTACACCAACGATACCCAACTTTATATTTCCTTGAAATCAGACGAAATTTTCCAAGTCTCAAAGTTAGCAGAGTGTATCAGTGATAACAAAAATTGAATGGCTAGAACTTTCCTTCTTCTCAATTTTGACAAAACAGATTCCTGTTCTCAGTCTGTCCTTGTCTGGTTGGGCTCCTGTTCCTGGACTGCTACTTTTACCCTTTGGGGTAGTTTTTGTTTATTTTATTTTATTTTTTTATTTTATTTTTAAATTTTTAAGTTAATAAAGTCCATCATTTAACTCTGCATCTGAGTCTATTTTCATCCCTTCTACCCATCCTGACAGAATAAACTGGCCAATAATAGGACTCAGCAGAGACAGGGCATCTTCCTCTTCACATCTCCCTCCCACCAGAGCTCCAGTAGCCAGTGGTTGGTCCAGCTAAAACACCTCTACTCCCTCCGTCATACAGAGGGTGATGTCAGGGATTTTGCCTGCGATTTCCTAATTGCAGCAGACAGGCTGGATTTCATTGAAGCTGAGCTTAAAGACATTTTTAATACCTGCTTTAAGGAGCCTTCTTGGGAGATGGAAAGGCTGGGGATTCTCTAAGTTTGTGGGCTTCTTGTTTCATTGGGAGGAGTGGGTAACCCCCCACTATGGGAAGCTGAATCCTGACACTAATGTTGTGTGAGTGCACTTGGCTTTTTGTTTTCTCATTGCCATGTGCATTCGTGTCTGCTCTGTCTTTAGTGATATCCCACCCCCACTTTTGCCTAGTTTTCTTGCTATCTGTTCCACCTGCTCTCTTCGTTATCCTCCTCATTTCTTTCCCTATTTAATCTCCCTGTGTTCTCTGTCTTGTGCCAGTTCATTGTGGAAAGTCCTGTGGAATGTGTGGATGTTTCCCTGTTCAGGTGTCTTGTCTGTTTTCCGCTTCAGGGTAGTTTTTGTTTGTTTTAATTTTAAGTTAATAAAGCCCATTATTTAACTCCTGTATTTGAGTAAATTCTCCTCCCTTCTACCCATCCTGACACCAACGTGAAGTCAAATATGTGCAGCGTTTCTCTACAGCTTGAGATTTACATAACCCTGGTGTACTTTGCCTTTAGAAGAAGGCTGTTTTAAAGAGATTCTGAAGTGAGAAGCTTCTTACTGCGGGCATGTGAGATTGGAATAACACAAGGCTGCTTTTGCCAGTATGCGGGATACAACACGATGTAGTTGCGGATTATGATTTTGCAAACTGTCAGGAAAGTTTAAATCTCCATGACAGTGAAGTGCTGTCATCATTACAATGCTGTCACGATGTACACTTGTGGCATCAACTAAATGAGATGCTGATGCTTCGTGTTAATATTTTCACCAGACATTGTTTCTGACAATTCTTCGTACATTGGGATATTTTAATGGTCAAAAAATGATAATTAACAGCTAACAGAATCACTGGAAGGGATGCAGAGACCATAGAAGAGAAGTGAGTTAGGGATGGAGAATGGAAGTTACGCTAAAAGAAGACCATTGGTGGAGTGAGTGGTAAGGAAGAAACGAGAGTGAAAGAGTCCTGAATAAAGAAATGGTCAGAGATATGTAGAGGAGTAACAAGAGGATTATTAGAGATAATGTTAAGGGTAAGAATGAGATCTAGCTGTTTTCTTGCTCTGTGTGTTGCAGGGGTGTGCATTCTAGTAAAGTCAAACAAGGTCAGAAGAACTAGAAAGACAGCCGCTTAAGGTTTGTTCAGGAACATGATGAGGTCCCCAAGGACCACCAGCAGAGGGGCATCCTTGTGAATGAGGACAGCAGCACACTAGCTCTTCAGTTAAGTTGCCTAGTTGACTTAGAGGATGATAAAAAGTGACCAAAAGTTATTTTTAGCAGGATTAGTAGCAGTAATGGCATGATATTCGAGATACGTGTTAATGTAGAGAGATAAGAGAAGTGAATTTCCATGAGTGTGAAATGAGAAAATCATCTCCCCAACCTCGCTTTGCCAGACAAGGAGTGTGGGTGAAATTGAAGTCAGTGAAGAGCCATGGAGTCACAGTGTTGCAATTTTGGAGTTGCAGTTACAATTTAAATAAACATTCATTCGGACTTAACTCAGACTCGGCCTGTTATGAACTCAGTTTTGAGTCTGACAATGCACCCTTTGGACTTGGAATAGACTCAACTAGTTAAAGACTCGGCCTTGACTCAGACTCGACTAAGGTGGACTCTAACCAAATCCTACTTGTACTATGTAAAAAGTGCAGTGTGTCTTAGTTGTCCAAATATGACTTGATTTACTTCTATGGGGATGTGGAAATCACGAACAGAATCACAGAATTCAGTCATATAAACGGTATTAACTATAAAATGTGGAATGTCACGGAATTTTACATATTTGGGATAAAATGTATGGATAAGTACACAATTAATCTAATTAGAATTGTGTTATTTCCTAGTGTGATGCTTAAACCACAAAAGGCTGAGATTCAATTACACAAATATACAGTTTGCATAAGGCTGAGCACTTCAACAGTAAGTGAATGTGAAAAGTTGCTGCTGCTTATACACTAACCACATCATTAACATCATGTGCGCTTTGTGTGTGTAGTAAATTTAATAAGCAAATTAGCCTGTCATCAGTAACATCTGGTTTTCCACCAAAATGCAAAATGAAAGCTCCATTTAACTAGACGTGTGAAATTTTAAAAATGTGACAGAAATATATTACTTCTGAATAGTAAAATGTAATATTCAGTGTAGTAGTAGCAGCAGTAGTAGTAGTAGTAGTAGTAATGATAATAATAATATATATCAGTGATAATTACATTATATTTAAGCAATATCTCACAAGCAAGAGTTTCAATTACTGCTTTCATTAATATCCCTCACAATGCTCTAACTGTGCAGCATTATGTGAAAAAAAAAAAAAAAAACATCCAATGTCGGGTTTTTGATTGTGCTGCGAGGATTAGAATAGAAGTTCTTCGTTTGATAAAAATAATGCAATAGTATGTTAAAAAGTATTGTTCTGTACTCATTTTATTACAATTCAATGAATTCATTTGATGAAACTTTTTTTAAATCTAATTGAACTTTAAAACCCGGAATTCAGAGTACATAAAACGGAAAACACGGAATTTGGTAAAATATTAGAGTTGGGGTACTCGAGTTTGGACTCCGAGTCCAATTTTAATGGACTTGGACTTGTCACTGACTCGCATTTTTACTCGGACTTGACTCCGACTCGAGCCTTTGGGACTCTGGATTTTTTTTCCAAGTCCAGCCGAGTCCATGACATTTGTGGTGCAATGAAAAAATACGAGCCTTTGGGACTCTGGATTTTTTTCCAAGTCCAGCCAAATCCATGACATTTGTGATGCAATGAAAAAATAAATAAATAAATAACAAAATAGAAATTAATTAACACATCTCTGTGCATGCAGCTGTTTAGCCCCTAAAGTCGTAGACATAGCCAGATGTTTCACTTTAAGCAAACAAGCACACACACAGGCACACTCATCAGTCAACCAGTAGGCTTGAATGTTACTGCAGAGACTACTGTATAACATCGACTACCGAGGTGGCTGGCACGATGAAAACATAAAGCCAGGTATGTATCCAATGTAATAGAAACTAAACAAGGCAGTTTCACATGACACTGGACCTGACAACTGGTAAAATTGCATGTGGCGTTTGTGCAGCCAAGACGGTGCTCGCATTGTGGTTTCATCGTGGTTAAAAACTTAAAATCAAGAACTTCATTGAGTCAAGTCACCCACATTATGTCTCTCACAGTTTACTAAAAACAGCATATCAAAATAAAAATATAAAAAATAGTATTAATATTGGATATTAAGTCTTTGTAGGAGTAATGTATCCACATGTAGGCTTCTGTAGTCTCTTGTGGTCCACGCAGTGTTGTCAGCTTGAACTGGTCATTAATAGCATTGACGAGCTGCTTAAAATACATTTTTACAGCATTTGTCCACCATTCACAACATTCAACCATACACAATAAAATATTAGGATATTTTGGGCAGTGAAATATTTTGTTTATAATTTAATTATGGACTATAAAATAAATGTATTATTCGATGACAGAGTTTGTGTATGAAACTTCATGTTACAAGATGAATTTAGTTGGTTATGATGTTTTTATTTTTTATTGTCAACCACTGTCATGAACTCAGATTCCCAGCAGTCACAGCAGCATCCAAACATGGCCACCCTGGACTCAAATTCCCATGCACCACCTCGATCCCAATCACCTGAGTTCTGATCAGCCTCACCTGCACATCATCACTACAGCTTTCACTGCACCCTTTATATGAGACTCTGTCATATTCAGTCATTGCTAAGTATATGCTCATTTGCCTAGTGTCTGACGTTACCAAGCTTACTATAATCTGCCTGATCCTCTGATATTATCCTTTGCATGTTTATTGACCACGAGATTGTCTCAAGCCTGTTTGCCGATTTCCTGACCTTCTGCCTGTACTCTCTATTAGATTTTGCCTGACGTCTGAATTGTATTGTTGCCTAATCTTCATTAAAACTGCCCTACTGCACTTGCATCCCACTCTCCTGGGTTGCTCCAGCTGTGCGTAAGTTCAAACTTAGCCTAGTTGTGGTGTAAATGGGCACTAAATCACAATTTATGCACTGCTAAATATTTGAGCATTGTACCATTAAACTTAGGTAGAACGTAACCTTACGTATAAACTAAATATTTATGGAAGCCTCCGACTAGGTGTAACGGATGGAATAAAAAAGCGGACTCATTTAATGACATCAATGAGCTAATGTTTTGCGTGACAGGCATCAATCCTTTCAACATACATTATGATGTTGACATTTACGAGAGACAGAGAGAAAAAAAACGTACTTTTAAGTGGCTCTTCAGCATGAAACCGATCTAACGGTGCAGTTTTCAGGGTGTGTCTCCCGGTGTCAAGGTTCAAAACATTCAAAATATATATAGGATATTAAAATGAATAAACGTCTGTTTTTCCAGCCTGTTGTATTAGTATTTATTTATCACCCCTCATTTATTTTAGATACAGTTCCTATATATTTTTATTTACATAGTATATTTACCCTATCTATTAAATCTACTTTTATTACATATCATATTTTAATGGGGATATAATTTATTACAGCTGACAATTGAGTAAACAAGGTTTGAACATTAACCATAAGATCAAATTGAAGTTCACGGGTTTTTAACACTGTGTATAAATTTGAAGGCTGCTTATTGGATAAATACAGGTAAACGTCATATTATAGGACTACGCGTTACTTTACGCAGAGCTTACGACCTGCTAGTTAAGTCTTGCCTTAAGAACAGGTGGTGCAACCAAATTAAGCACTGACTTAGTTACAAACTAACTAGTAGTTACTAAGCCCTTAGTGTGAACTTTACATCCTAACTTACGTGAGAACTTGCGCACAGCTGGTGCAACCCTACCCAGGTGATATATCATGACAACCACCAGGTAACCTCTTATTTTTGCACATCTTATTTTAGCCTACATCTCTGACACTTGAAGGACAATTATGTTAAATTTATGACTCAAAATTATTATTCTCCATGTTTTTGTGGTTAAAGAAGAGCTACATTTTCTTTGGTTGGTATTTAAAGATTTCAGACTGATTGTGGACCAACATGGCTGCCGCTCAAGAAAATATCAATTATTATTTTAGGTTTCCCACAAATTAACTAGAAAATCATATCCGTGATGACATGGCCCTAATATTATCAGTGGGCTTTTCCAGTGTTTTTGGATGTTGCATTTGCAGACAAATCGTGAGATGTAACTTCTCAGCAAGTGCTAATTACTACTGTGTTGACTCATTTGTATGCACTGTATTTTCCCAAATCAGTCGGCAGATAGAGAAAAATGATTCAGAAAGAAATCTCAGTATAGACTATTATTTCTTTAAATAGGGATAATTTTAAATAAAACTAAATTAACTTGAATTGACAAATTGAAAATTAAGTAGAAATAAAAACTAAATTAAAATTCGAAACATAACCTTGGTTGTAATGACTAACGCAGATTTCACTTTCTTTAGTCTATGTTTCAGTGGAGGGGAAAAAGCAACAAATAATTGAAATGTCAACAGAACGCAATAAGAATTGTGTTGAAGGACAGTTTTGTCTTCATGCACCTAAAGCATATGCTTTCATTCTGAAACAACTTTGAAGCTTGTTCAGCTGGATACTAATCATAATATATATATATATATATATATATATATATATATATATATATATATATATATATATATATGAAAGGCAACAGAGGTGTTTTTGTTACATTTATATTGACAAACTGTTAGTTGTGAAGTTTAAAATGAGCTTAAAATATTGATGTTGAGTTCACGGTTACAATTTTAATTCAGATTCATGAACAGATTAATTTGGACTCAGACTCTACTTGGACTCGGCCTGTTATGGACTCGGTCTCGAGTCCGACTCGGCCCCTTTTGGACTCGGACTCAACTCGGACTCGATTATTTAAAGACTTGGACTTGACTCGGACTCGACTAAGGTGGACTCTAAAATATCAAATGGATTTCATAGGGCTCTAATGTTGTCATTATTGCCATGAAAGAATAAAAAACTAGGTTGCCCTGTGACAGTCTCACTCATAGCCCTTTTCCATCAACATGGTGCAGGTTCCTGGGCCGGTGCGAATTCTCGAACTGGTCCGTGCATTTCCACCGCAGAAAAGGCCGTTCCGGGGCCGAAAACCTTGTTCCGCACCGGCCACAAAAGCTTGCTGGTCTATATGCAGGAACCGATTACGTCAGTGGATGGAGGGCGGAATAATATTTCGTCACCATTGTAAAGTTTTCCCAAACAACAAAAACACAAAATGAGAGAGGTCATGTGACGCCATGCAAGAAGCAGACGTGTGAGCGATGAGCTCTGCAACTTTGCTAAATTTTTTATTATTTTCATGTTATAATCTGGTGAAATTTGATACGCCCAGTTACACATTTGCTCTTTAAGGCAAAACATGGCAAAGAAGTCAAAATCCTCAGGCTCTGGAGACATTAAAAGACACTTACGTGTTCAGGATGAAAGCCCCGACAGGCCTACAAACCGGGGACTCGATTTGGATGGCGCGGTGGGAGAGGAGATACAGCGTCAGTTGTCCAACATGTCGGTGATGTTGACGAAGGTTCTTGCTGATTTGGAGGATCTCGCTGTAATACGTCGATCGATTACGGCGATGGAAATAAAATTCTCTGAGATAGTTACAAGAGTGACTGATGTTGAGAGACGAATCGATTTTCTGGAATTTTTGGCGAGGGAATTAACCGCTAATCCGCCTGCCACCAAAGTTGATTTGGAACATCTCCTTGAAAAGCTTAAAGATCCTGAGAATAGAAGCCACAGGAATAACGTTCGAATTGTTGGAATTCCTGAGCATGAGGAGGGCAGAGATATGGTGAAATTCCTAGATGAGCTTTTCCCGAGTTTGCTCGATATAACAGGCCACAAGCTGGAAATCGAGTGAGCTCACAGAGTCCCAGCTCACAGATCTGCTGAGGGAGACAGGCCCCGATCGATTCTGGCCAGATTTCTGAGATATCCGATATCTGTGTTGCGCCAGGCGAGGAGCAAAGGGAAGCTTTCTTGGAAGAATCGCAATATTTTCTTGTTCCCGGACTTTGCGAGTTCGACGAGAGAAATGCGATCGGTTCAAGGAATGTACGAAACTCTTACATCAGCGAAAGATCACTTTTGCTCTGATGTTCCCGGCCAAACTGCATATAGAAACGAAGGTCGTCACAAAGTATTTACATGTCCCAATCAGGCAAAGTATTTTATTGAATCAATGGGTGAGTAAACCATTGGGTGTTTCTCATGTGAATGGGTCGACTCGCTGTACTTATTCTGGCTTTTGAGGAAGCTGGGCGTCATTTTGGTTTCTTTTTTCTTTTTGTGTTGGCTCTGCCGAGCGGCAGGAGCTTGTTTTGTAAATAACACTTTTCTTTAAAGAAACTTTTGCATTGACAAAAGATTACTTTTGCATTGAAGTTCCCGGCCAGTTTGAGAGTGGACACTACGAATGACCGCAATATATCTACATGCTCACACAAAGGATGTCTTATATAAAGTTGACGGTCATGGTATATACTTTTATGCGGCCTCCGAGTGAATTGACTCGACCATCCGGGGAACCGGGATGCCAGTTTTGTTTCTTATTGTATTGGTTCCGCCTAGCGGCTGGAGCTTGTTCTATTGAATAACACTCCTTTGGAACAGCTGTGGATTATTCGTTCTTCATGCTTATTCCACCTGCTGGCTGGAGTGTTTTGTTGAGTACTTTTACGGGACATCGGAATGATTACATCATCCGTTGAACTCATAACAGCCGGCTCACTGAACATATCTGAACGGTTTTATAACAGCTGGAATTTGTTTTGTGGAAGATCACCTATTGGCTGGGGTTTATTTTACAAAGTATTTTCTATTATGTAATTTTGCCTCATAAATTTGTGAGGCAAAATTGAGCAATCCGATGGCAAAGCTGTCGTGGGGGCTCGTGGGCGTTCATGGACCTTTTGAGTTTAGAGGGATTTTCGCCGGTTGGCGCTTTCGTGAGCGGGATTAACGTGCATGTTTTTCTTTTTCCTGTTAGTTTTTTTCGTGGGGAATTCGGGGTTTGTTTCACTAATGGGGAATGTGGTCTGTATAATTTTGTTTTTGACACACAATGAATTTTTTTTCTACTATATCAAAATGTCAAATGTTAATATGAGTGGATTGTCTCTCTCCACATGGAATGTAAATGGATTGGGGCACCCCATAAAAAGAAGGAAGGTTATTACTTTTCTTAAACGTAAGAAATATGATATAGTGTTTCTTCAAGAAACACATCTCTCCCCGCAGGAAGCTGAAAAATTTGGGAAGATATGGGGTGGACATGTTTTTTTTTTTAGTGTTGGCTCAAGTAAGAGCAAGGGAGTCATTATATTGGTAAATAAACATTTTCAATTCAAATGTCTCAAACAGACTAAAGATAAATTAGGGAGAGTCATTATTGTTTTTGCTGAAATTCAAGGGCAAAGGTTGATTTTGGCTAATATTTACGCACCTAACACTGATGATCAGGGCTTTTTTATAGATCTTGAAGGGATGCTGCAAACCGCTGGCACCCCTCATGATATAATATTGGGAGGAGACTTTAATCTTTTAATGGACTCAGTCCTTGATCACAATGAAGCAAAAGTGCGTAAACCCCCTAGAGCAACATTGATTCTTCATAGGATGTGTAAATATCTTGTTCTTATGGATATTTGGAGACTTTTGAACCAATCTGGCAGGGACTATATATTTTTTTTTTCATCAGTCCATAAGATTTATTCTAGAATAGATTTTTTTTTTATATCCAAATCCCTCATTTCATCTGTTGCGGATTGCTCAATTAGAAATATCTTAGTCTCAGATCACGCCCTGGTGATGCCATATATAGAGAAAAGAAATCATATAGTTGGCGCCTTAATGTATCCCTTTTGCAAAATCCTGATTTCCAACAAATGTTAAAGACTGAAATCAATGTTTATATGGAGACCAACTGGTCCTCAGTATCCTCTGTGGCCGTGGCTTGGGAGGCACTTAAGGCGTTCTTAGGGGCCGGATCATACAGTATGCCTCATTCATCAAAATATCCAAAGCACGAGAACTCGTGGAGTTGGAAGGAAATATTAAAAGTGCAGAGGCAGAGCTGAAGCGCTGTATGTCAGCTGATGGCCTCAGAGAATTGACCCGATTGAAATATAGATATAATACTATTTTGTCACAGAAAGTGGAGTTTTTGTTATTCATGGCAAGACAGTCATACTTTGAGTCGGGTGACAAAGCAGGGAAGCTTTTGGCTAGATATATAAAGCAGAGAGAGTCTCTTTCTATCATTCCCTCAGTGAAATCTGCTGGTGGTGAAATTTTTACCTCAGCCATTGATATTAATAATGCCTTTAAAGAATTCTATATTGATCTTTATAGTTCCACGTCTTCGTCTACTGATGAATATATTAGAAACTTTGTGGAACCATTAGATCTTCCTAAAATGACGATTGAGCAAAAAACCTCTCTTGATTCTGAGATAACCTTGGAGGAGCTTGACGAGGTAATTAAGTCCCTACCTACTGGCAAGGCTCTGAGGACAGGTGGTTTTGCCACAGAATTTTTTAGATCTTATGCTACAGAACTGGCTCCACTTTTGTTAGAAGTTTATATTGAATCATTAAAGAATGGAAAGCTTCCTCCAACCATGAAACAAGCCCGGATCAGTCTGATTCTTAAAAAGGACAAAGATGCAAGCGAGTTTAAAAGTTACCGTCCAATCTCCCTGATCCAACTAGATGTAAAAATATTGTCAAAAAGTTTGGCTAACCGATTAAATAAGGTTATGACATCTCTTATACATATAGATCAGGTGGGATTTATTCGGGGCCGTAACTCTTCTGATAACATCAGGCGTCTCATCAATATCATGTGGTCAGTGGCGAATGATCAGTCTCCGGTTGCTGCCATCTCACTTGACACCGAAAAGGCATTTGATATGGTAGAATGGGCTTATCTTTTTAAGATTTTGGAAATGTATGGGTTCGGGAGTACATTTATTGGTTGGATTAAGTTACTTTATAGACACCCTGTAGCAGCGGTACAAACAAATGGATTAATTTCAGATTATTTTACTCCGGATAGGGGCACTCGGCAGGGCTGCCCTCTTTCCCCTTTATTGTTCTATCTTGCCCTGGAAACATTAGCAGTCGTGTTAAGAAGGGAGGATGATTTTCTAGGGGTGATGGCGGGAGGTATGGCGCATAAGCTTCTGCTTTACGCAGATGATATTTTATTATTTGTCTCTGAACCTACTAGATCTATGCTTTGCCTCCACAGAATTATTAATTCCTTTTCCAAGTTCTCAGGATACAAAGTTAATTGGTTGAAACCTGAAGCTTTGGCTCTGACAGTGTACTGTCCAGTAACGGCTTTCCAGCCGGGCGCCTTCCAATGGCCCAAACAGGGCATTAAGTATTTGGGGATTTTATTCCCAGCAAATTTGTCTGATTTAGTTAGTGTTAATTTTGACCCTTTAATAAAAAGATTTTTGAGCAATGTGAGCAGGTGGGCTTCATTACATTTATCGATGATTGGTAAGGTTAATGTTATTAAAATGAACTGTATTCCAAAATTTAACTACCTGCTACAATCTCTCCCGGTAGATGTCCCCCTTTCTTATTTCAAGCAATTTGATAACATAGCGAAGTCCTTCATTTGGAATGGTAAACGTCCCAGATTACACTTCAGTAAGTTACACAGACCGATGGACAAAGGTGGGCTAGGCCTACTCAATATTCTGTTTTATCATTATGCATTTGGTCTCAGACATTTGGCTCACTGGTCTCTTCCACCTGAAACAGCCCCTCCCTGGTTCTGCATTGAACCAGAACTGCTTGCCCCTATTTTGCCATTGCAAAGCCTTTCCATCAAACTAACCAGAGAAGTTAAATCACACCCTGTTATTTCACATTTGCACTCAGTATGAACAAAAGTGTCCAGAGTGTTTAACTCAGATAATTATCTAAATGTTGCCTCAAGCCTATGGCTAAACCCCAAACTATGCATTAATAAGTCCCTTTTTTGTTGGTCAGAGAGGATTGCGAGGGGGGTTAATACACTCGGAGATCTTTATGAGAGTGGTGTGATGAGATCCTTTGAAAATTTGGTTCAATATTTTGGGATCCCCAGATCTCAGTTTTTAGGTATCTTCAGTTACGCCACTTACTCTGTACTATTTTTGGGAGTAGCATACACCCCCTTAAAGCAGCAGATACTCTAGGAGAGGTGATTTCTGCTTTTGGAAAAGGTCATGAGGCATCAGTGTAGGGGATTGAACTTCGACTTCTCTCAAGAGATTGTGGGAGAAATATTTGAATTGGTATTGGAGGAGGGAGTGTGGAATAGGTTTCTAAAAAACATCAACTCTACATCTAGAGATGCAAGGGTCCATCTGATGCAATTTAAGATTTTGCATCGATTATATTGGACCCCCTCTAGATTGTATAGGCTGGGTTTAAAAGACACACCCACCTGTTGGCATTGCCAGTTGGAGGATGGAGATTTATTACATGCCTTCTGGTCTTGTTCAAGGATTCGGGAGTTTTGGTTGAGAGTCCAGAATTTTGTTTCCGAGGTCCTGGGCACTCAGGTTCTGTTTTGTCCCAGACTTTGTGTGTTGGGTGATGGGGCAGTTATGGATATAGCTGATGGGTATGTAAAGAGGTGGGTCCTCACTGGCGTGATGATCGGGAGACAGATAATTGTGAGGGGATGGAAGTTGATGGGCGTTCCCTCTTTTTATGAATGTTGCACCGAATTGGGCAAGGTAGCAACATTTGAAGAGATGTCATATAGACGGCTTGGCAATTTGGCTGCATATGATAAGAAATGGGGTAGGTTTTTGGACTTTTTGGGGGGTGCTTGTTGACGGGCTGTGGAGAGAGACATTTTGTTTGGTTTGGATATATATTTGTTAAATTAGATTGTTTTTTTATATATATATTTATTCTTAAGTGTTTCCTTTTAAACGTTTTTTTCTTTTTTTTATGTATATATATATATATATGTGTGGTTATTTTCATTTTGTGTTGGACCACTGGTCACTGGGGGGGGGGGTGTTCAGGGGAAGGGACATACAACTTTATAAATGTATGCTCTGTTTGTGTAATCCTGCTTGTTTGAATCAATAAAAATTTGTATTAAAAAAAACAAAAACAAAATGAACAAAAAGACATCAAAAGTGTTCAGGTAACACAACAAAACGAGTGCTCCACTTGCGATATGGTATTAATGAAAATCCGAGATAAACTAGAGAGATCACAAAGGAAAAAAAATACTCCTATGAGAATGAAGATACAGCATGAAATGATGCACGCCACCTTCAGTCGGACAACTGACCAAATAATAAACAAATTGAAAAACACTTAAGGTGTACAGGGACCATATGAAGGACATAAGCAAAAGCAACAGTGGATGGAGCAAAGATGTTTTGGACTCGGACACAGACCAGCCTGCTATCTAACCGGGACATTGAATTTAGCCAGTAACACTCATGATAAACAGTGAATCGCTGGTGTCCTCTGCAGCTGATCTCAGTAAGTTATTATATTTGCCAACTTTAACTTTTCTTAAACTGTTGTCATCCTATTTTGTGCATTGTTTTGTTCTGTAAGGGGATTTTTGACCAGCTACTCACTAAGTTTGTAAGATCACGGCTATCTGTTAAGTAAAACATTGGGATTCTCAATCAATAATATTATATGCTATGGCAAAAATCCAATCTGTTACACCAATGTTAATAATGATTCCACTGTAACAGTTTACAGAACTTAGCAAGTTAAGCCATAGTTCATACAATATTGTAACGAGGCAGTTAATGTAAACGAAAGATGAACACGCTAACTCAGAATAAAATGAACAAAACACAGGGAACCAGGTACAGAACAAGACAATACACGTGAAGACTGACAAAGTAAACAGGGAAAACAGTGGCTTAAATACACAGGGGCAAAGAGGGGAATGAGGAACACCTGTGGAAACAATCAGGGGAAAACCAATCATAAAATGAAACTATAGAAGGACTACAAACTAACAGGAAACAGAAACATGGGATCTAAACAAGAATTTCAACAAAAGTCAATACAAAAAACAGGGAATATATGACAGAGCCCCCCTTTTAAGGAGCAGATATCAGAAAAAAAAATTGTCCATGGGGTGTGGAGGAAAACAGGCAGTTCAAGGGGGCACAAGGGGCAAGGGGAGCAGAAGAACAAGGCAAAGTCAGGAAGGCTTGAAACCAAGGCGGAGCCAGAGGGATGGAGAGCCAGGGTGAGGCTGCAGGCTCGGAGGACCAAGTAGACCAGAGCAGATCAGGCAGATGGCCAGGAGACCAAGGAGACCAGAGCAGATCAGGTGGACAGCCAGGAAACCAGGGAGACCAGAGCAGATCAGGCAGATGGTCAGGAGACTAGGGAGACCAGAGCAGATCAGGCGGATGGCCAGGAGACCAAGGAGATGACCTCAAGGTGGGGACAGGGTCAGGAGTCCTGGGAGGTGGCCGCAGGACCGAGACAGGGTCAGGAGGCCTGGGAGGTGGCCGCAGGGCCGAGACAGGGTCAGGAGGCCAAGGAGATGACTTCAAGGTGGGGACAGGATCAGGAGTCCTGGGAGGTGGCCGCAGGACCGAGACAGGGTCAGGAGGCCTGGGAGGCGGCTGCAGGGATGAGACAGGTTCAGGAGGCCTGGAAGGTGGCCGCAGGACAGGGACTGGATCAGGAGGCCTGGAAGGTGGCCGCAGGACAGGGACTGGATCAGGTGGCGGAGCCGCTGTAGGAGGAGTCTCTTGGGTAGCGGGTGGAGCCACTGTAGGAGGAGTCTCTGGGGGAGCGGGCGGAGCCGGTGGGGGAATAGTCTCTGGGGGAGCGGGCGGAGCCGCTGGGGGAATAGTCTCTGGGGGAGCGGGCGGAGCCACTGGGGGAATAGTCTCTGGGGGAGGGGGCAGAGCCTTGGAAGACTCCTGGGGGTTGGATTTTTCCATGTATGTGGGAGACCACGAGTGCCGAATGCCACCCTCATACACAGTGTTGGATACCCTGATGTAGAATGCAGCTTGAAAAGCTGGTGGGGATATTTAACTGCTACAATTAGCAGTTGGAAGTCTGGAATTAATCCCAAAGAAATGCAACCCATGATGACATGCTTAAAATTTGTAAGTGGGCTTTTTTTCCCCCATAAAGTCAAAGTAGCTTATAATAAGCAAACTTGGCAACTATGGCTGAAACTCTCTAGAAACTGACTGGTATAAAAAAATAAAAAATAAAAAAGCCAAATGCAAGTCATCATGTAGACCCACTCCTGATTGAGAGAGGGATGGCAGGACCTTTAACTTTCCCAAGCGAACAATGACATGTTGTCTAATTCTGGTCCTGTATTATGTTGAATTTGATCAGGAGCAAAATCCTTTAATTTCCTGAGGTGTGTCATTCGCTCAGCCAGCCTGCTCTGCATGAGAAAATCAGTTGACCCCCATTTCCTTTCGATACAGGGGTACATAGAATATTCTTGGACAGCTCATGAGAAGTGTCATGTTTTTATGAATGGAGATAAAGTGAGAGTGCACTAGTATTGTTAGTAGAGTCATTCATCTTGAGGAGAGACAAAACCCCATTCATTGTTGTCTGGATGGAGCCAGAGTGCAGTTCAGGGTTGCGTGATAGCGAGGGGCCTCTGCTGTCACAGGTCAAATGGATTTGGCTCTGTGAGCATGTTACCATTGAAGAGGAAGTGCTTGCACTGAAGTCAAACGGGGTCACATCCAAGAGCGCCATACAAAGCAGTGGAACTCACGACACCCCAAAACTCACTAGTCTCATGAACTTTCACACATGACTGATCTCTGAGACCCTGATCTGCACTGCTGATTATTTGTAGCCATATGCAATACTGCAGTTATGCTCTACTGTTTAATGTATATCCATGTTGGCATATGTCTAAAACACACTAGAAGGATGTGCTTCACTAGTGATTGGAACGTGCATACTTTTGAGTATGTAGTAAGACAGTATGTCAGTACTGGGACATATGCTTCGTATGCTGCTGGAACAGCAAGATCTTGTAAGTATTTGTGAGGATTATTATGAAAAGGGTGGTTATAGCATATGTACGTTTGCTTATGTTTGCAAAACTCAGAAACGAACAATATTAATGTATTGACAGAATCTATAATGTAAATCATTTTAACATTAAACAATTTAGAGATGTGCAAATGTTTATAAATCCTTATTGAGTGCATGAATATTGAATTCATGAAATTAATTGTTTGATTTTAATGTATTAATATTCAATGAGATTAATTATATGTTCACTGCCATCACATTTATTTCATTTTACCTAATTTGGTTTCATTCTGCTCTGTGTGATTTCTGGTGCAGTATTCAACTTGTTACAAAGAATAATATGTTTAACCAATAAAATAAATTGTTTAAATGTAAATGTTTTAAAAAATAAATAAATACAAATTCTGTAGTAGTTTAATCATTACTTAAATCATTTAATGAAAATATATTTAGTTCGCCATGGGATACAAAAAGAGTTTTCAAAATATGCTACGGCTCAAAAAAAGACCATAAAATAAATTTTGATTTAGTCATTTAGCAGATGCTTTTAAGAAGTGACTTACAACATGAGGAAAATTCTATTTGAGCGCTATAATACAAGTCTTAAGAAGCCATATAATAGCTCTGTGTGAGGAATAGACCCAAATCTAAGTCTTTATTCAATAATCTTCATCTCCAACCACCATAGCAACCATAACTGCAATCATTTAAAGATTTAAAAATTGCCGCCTTCTTACAACAGTGATATGACTTCAAATGCTCGTTGGCTAAATCTGTAAAAGCAAAAAAAAAAAACTTTTTTACTTTTTAGATGATTTTAAGATAGTCCATATTGTGTAAGTTTCAGCGTCTATCAATACATGGCATACTATTTACAATGCACTTTGATTTAGAACATATACTGTAAATTCTAATTTCACATGCTTTTAAGAAATAATTGTGAATTTTGCCCTTCAAATCTGTCTTCAATTTAAAAAGTAAAGGCTGTGCATGGCACTGCATATAAAGTTTTGTTATGAATAGTGAACAAGGAAACAGAACATTTTCGAGATTAAATATAGGAATTATTCCTCATACATTCATTTTTTTATCTATAAGGCATGACAGAAACAGCTTAGTTTTTGACATTGATTGTTAAAATATTTGCTCTATTCGGCTCTATCGTCACAAAGCCGGCTTTAATTCATGGGCAAACGTTCCAAGAGCGAACGTTCCCTACAACCTCACAAACTGTTGCTCTGAACCCAATTTATCAGTCTGTATTCCTAAGTCAATATTTGACCACTGAGGGCTTTTGTTTGTCACTCAATTACATTTAAATGGATTTGTCAGGAATGCCAAACACTTGTGATTTGGTTGTCTGAAGCATGTATGTACAGCCCTGTCAGTGCAACGTCTGAGAGACTGCCTCAGTCATCAGAAACATGAAAAGAGCCATCAGTTCCTCATAAAATTTTCTACCATCTAATCGGCAGTGTGGCACAGGCTCTGATAATATAGCCCACTTCAAAACCACACTTGGGTAAACTGAGGGCTCTGTGGAAGAATGCTCCATTACACTCTGATCCGGAGAGGAAATCTGAAACACATGACATGTGAAAAGAACGATTACTGTCTGAGGACAGGCGAAAGTTAAAGAGATGCTCTCTGACTATTTTGTGTGGAAATACTCTGTCTCATTTAACACCCCTCCAAAAAATTACTTGATGTAATCTTTCCTCGTGATCACGCAGCATGTTTATGTAGTTATGTGCTGAATGAGAAGCTAAACTATAAACGTGTGATGAGACTAATCAAAAGACGCATTAATCAACAGACGAGCGCAGCACTTGCAAAAAATTTGCGCATCACGAGCCGATGATACTGTAAACGCATCCGCTTCGTATCAGTCGCACGGCCCGGTTGAGTGCATTTCAGCCATTGTTGTAGATTTTTGCTGTTTGCTTTAAAAAAAAACACGATGCAAATAAGAACAAATGCTATCAATGTTTGCGATTTTTAAATTCACATTCACGCTTTTTAAACCACAATGATGGGGACTCTCAAAAATGCATTAGCCAATTAAGGGAAACAAGCAAACACAAATGCACAAAGTGGGGTTGAGTCTGATTCAAAATCTAAATCAAACATGAAAATATATTTTCATGATATTGAAAAATGTATGACATATAATGAATTAGAAATATTTAGCATGCCACAATTTGCAGATCACTAAAATCAAGCAAATTTGTGATATTAACAGTCTTTTTGTATGATTAACATTTTTATTTTTATTAAAACACAGAAAAACAAAACAAATACACAAAATCAACTCTTAACACCCATTACCACCCCTCCTCCTCCCCATCCCCAACCCCACCCCGAACCTCAACAAACACCCCTGTGGTCTTACATGAACACATAAAAGAAAACAAAAACCAAACAACTAATAGAGGGGGAAAAATACATACATACATAAAAACACACACACACTGACAATTACCTCTCTCTCCACTATTCCACCTGAGAACCCTCCAAGAATGCTAAATATCCACCCCATTTTCCTACAAACAAATCCAGATTCCCTAATTTGCTATAAGACCCATCTGTAACGTTGCTGGCTGCTGGCAATGATGAAAACGAAGTGTAGAGAACCCAAGTGCAGTTTATTTACAAACGTGATAATCTATAACCCTAACTAAAAAAACATGAACAAAACATGGACTTGACATAAAATGACTATAAGCGAGACTTGACTTGAACCAACCTTACATCAACATTCACATTCAATACTTGACAAAGGACAATGGTAAACTTGAGGGCTTAAATACAAGACATGGGAGAACAAGACAAACAAGTTAACCAATGAACAAACAGAGGGATACATTAAAGCGCCAACTATATGATTTCCTTTTCTTCATATGTGGCAACACCTCTAAACACACCAGGGCGTGATCTGAGACTAAAATGTTTCCAATTGAGCAATCAATGACGGTTGAAATAAGGGACTTAGAAAAAACAAACAAAAAAAAAAAAAACAATTCTAGAGTAAATCTTATGGACTGATGAAAACAAATATATATAGTCCCTACCAGATGGGTTCAAAAGTCTCCAAATATCTGTAAGACCAAGATTTTTACACATTCTGTGAAGCGTCAATGTTGCTCTAGGGGGCTTGCACACTTTTGCTTCACTATGATCAAGGACTGAGTCCATCAAAAGATTAAAGTCTCCTCCCAATATTATATCATGAGGGGTGCCAGTGGCTTGCAACATCCCTTCAAGATCTATAAAAAAAGCCCTGATCATCAACCTTAGGTGCGTAAATATTACCCAAAATAAGACTTTGTCCCTGAATTTCAGCTAAAACAATACTGACTCTTCCTAATTTATCTTTAGTCTGTTTGAGACATTTGAATTGTATATGTTTACTTATCAGTGTAATGACTCCCCAGCACTATAAATAAATGGCCACCCCATATCTTTCCAAATTTTCAGCTTCCTGCGGAGAAAGGTGCGTTTCTTGAAGAAACACTTTATCATATTTCTTACACTTAAGAGAAATAACTGTCCTTCTTTTTATGGGGTGCCCCAACCCATTCACATTCCACGTGGAGAGAGACAATCCACTCATATTAACATTTGACATTTTGACATAATAAAAAAATATTGTGTGTCAAAAATAAAGTTATAAAGACCACATTCCAACATTAGTGCAACAATCAAACCACAAACTTCCCCCCGAACCAAACAAACAGAGAAAATAAAAAAATGCACATTAACCCTGCGCACAACAGCGCCAACTTGCGTCCATCCCTCTAAACTCAAACAGTCCATGTACGCCTACGAGAGCCCCTGCGACAAATTTGCCATCTGACTGCTCAATTCTGGTGTTTCTATACATATTTTGTGAGACAGAATTACACAACCGAAGATAATCTATAAAACAAACTCCAGCCAACAGGTGGAATAAATACAAAGAACGTGTAGATTCATCCACATAACTGTCCCGAAAGTGTGTTCCTTTACAAAACAAGTTCCAGCCGCTAGCAGAACCAGCACAAAAAAACAAAAACAACAAAAAAAAGCTGTTCAGATTCCCCAGGCAGTCAAACGAATGTTCAGTGAGCTGGCCCATTCGACTGTTACGTGATTGCAACAAATGACCCAATCACTCCAATGTCCTGCAAGAAATACTCCACAAAACAAACTCCAACCAATAGGAGGCATAAGCACAAAGAACGTGCAGATTCATCCATATCACTGTCCCGAAGGAGTGCTACTACCAGCACAAAAAGAAACAAAAAAGGCACTCAGCTTCCTCGGATGGTCAAGTGGGTGTTCAGTGAGTCTGACCCCTTGGCTGCAACGCGAGTACCATAAAATAACTTACTCAGTCCACTGACTTTATGAAGGACATCGCTTGCTGGGGACATGTAAATATTTTGCGGCCATCCTTAGCATCTATTCTCAATTTGGGAAAGTGCAAAAGCGACCTTCCGTTAATGTAAGTGTTACGTTCCTTGAATCGATCAAGTTTCTCTCTTGTCGAATTCACAAAGTCTGGGAATAAGAAAATGCTGTGGTTCTTCCAAGAAAGTCTTCCTTTACTCCTCGCCTTGCGTAACACGAGATTTTTATCGGATGATCTCAGAAATTTGGTCAGAATTGATCGGGGCCTGTCTCCATCAGCGGATCGCTGAGCCGGAACCCTGTGAGCTTGCTCAATTTCCAGCTTATGGCCTGTTATGTTGAGCAGACACAGGAAGAGCCCGTATAGGAATTTCACCATATCCTGACCTTCTTCATCCTCAGGAATTCCAACAGTTCGGACGTTATTCTGCCGGTTACGATTTTCCAAGTCCTCCAACTTCTCCCAGACGCGCTCCAAATCCACCTTGGTCGCAAGCGGATTAGCAGCTAATTCCCTTTCTGATGACTCCAGATAATCGATCCGTTTCTCGACATCCCCCACTCTTGTAACCACCTCAGTGTATTTCATCTTCATGGCAGTGATCGATCAACGTATTACAGCAAGATCCTCCAAGTCAGCAATGACCTTCGTCAGCAATGCCAACACGTTCAACAGTTCTCGCCGAATTTCCTTCACTTCTCTGGCCAAATCGGCTCCCGGGCTTGTGGCCTGCTGCTCAGGGGCATCTGCTTGAGCATTTAAGTGTCTTTTAATGTCTCCAGAGCCCAATGATTTTGAATTCTTTGACATACTGTCTTCCTAGAACAGTTAAGGATCAGGGAGTATTGAATCTCACCAGTTTATGATATAAGTGTGCAGAGCTCGCCGTTCACATGTTCGAACCTCGCATGGCATCACGTCACTCCCTAGACTGGCTTACTTAATAGGTTTAGAATAATACTTAGATATTGGAAATCAGTTAAAATTATTCCCTATGAAGAATGGATGGGTTAATTGATAAATAGCTTTGTATGAAGAACTTATAAGATAAATAATGTTTATAACACCTTAAAAGATAGTGCCCTTTTATGAATAAAATTGTTAATTGAATTCAGCCTGTTACAACTGGTTGCATCACAATAGATATTTGAAACTGATTATATGTAAGATGAATATAGCAATTTACTGCAGCTGTATGTGTTTGGTCTTTTATTTTTTAATATCTATATATCTATATACAGTATATACATATTTTTTTATGGTGGGGGGGGTAGTTTTATGTATGTATTGTTATATTGTTTTGCTTTGTATTGTTTTGTATTATGAGTAGTATAGTAGTTTTTTATTACGAGTAGTATAGTTGTCTGATATTCTGAACATAGACAATGTGTTTTGTAATTATTCTTAATTATTTAATTATTCTTAATTGAATATTAGTCTAAATATTCAGTGCATTTTTTAATTGATGACTTACTCTCTGATGGAGAAGCATTACATTTCTAAATTCTTTTAAATATTCATTATCTCTGTTAATAATTTCAGAAGATGTCAATTATTATTTATTTATTTATTTTTTCATTTTAATAAATCAACAAATAAAGTTTATATGCTGTTTTATGGCCATAAAAGTGCAGTTTTAATGAATATCCTCTCAAATAACTTAAAGGATTAACATGAACAGTGTAAGCTCATGAAATTAGTTTTAGTCTGTGTTCCTGTTCGTCGCCTTATCATCAGCTTAATATCAGTGTGGCCTTCAATGTCTACATCAAGACATTATGTTCCTGCGCTGCTAATAAATCCTCCTATCACCCTTTTCTGTTGATCAATAGGTCAGCCAATCAGAGTCAGAGGGGGAAATGAGGTGGCTTATTTCAGACAGTGTGTTGGCACAGACTGTAGATGCATGCAGCCTTGCACGGCATATTGAGGTCAAGTTAATTAGTTCTGTGTCAAACACACTGCTCACTGTCAATGTTTACTACAGTACTCAAGTGAAACAGGTTTTACAGTCCTTTCATGTCACCTGGATCGATGTCTGTGATAACTTATACACTCACTGAGCACTTTATTTGGAACTAGACCTACTTATTCATGCAATGATCTAATCAGCCAATCGTGTGACAGCAGTGCAATGCATAAAATCATGCAGATACAGGTCAGGAGCTTCAGTTAATGTTTACAGCAACAATCAGAATGGGGAACTAATGTGATCTCAGTGATTTCGACAATGGCATGATTGTTGGTGCCATAGGGGCTGGTTTGAGTATTTCTATAACTGCTGATCTCCTGGGATTTCCATGTACAACAGTACCTAGAATATACTCAGAATGGTAGAATAGCATCTCAGAATGCACAACACATCCAACCTTGAGGCTGATGGGCTACAACAGCAGAAGACCACATTGTGTTCCCCGTCTGTCAGCCAAGAACAGAAAGCTTACCTTTCTGTTCTTGGCTGACAGAAGTGGTTTGACGAGTTGTGCATTCTGAGATGCTATACTGCTCACTACAATTGTACAGAGTGGTTATCTGAGTTACCGTAGCCTTTCTGTCAGTCGAATCTGTCTGGCCATTCTCTGTTGACCTCTCATAAACAAGGCATTTCCATCCACAGTACTGCCGCTCACTGAATGTTTTTTGTTTTTGGCACCATTCTGAGTAATCTAGAGACTGTTGTGCATGAAAATCCCAGGAGATTAGCAGTTACAGAAATATTCAAACCAGCACATCTTGCACCAAAAATCATGCCACGGTCGAAATCACTGAGATCACATTACAGGTCCTGGCCCATATCTGAATGATTTTATGCATTGCAACGCTGCCACACGATTGGCTGATGAGATAATTGCATGAATAAGTAGGTGTACAGGTGTACCTAATAAAGTTGTCAGTGAGTGTGTATACGTATATATAATATAGTTATAAATTGTGAATATATTGTTATAATTCTAAATTTATAGTTATAAATCTGAATGGTTGAAAATCTGAAAATCCTTTGTTGAAAAAGTGCAATAAACTTAACACGGCATTTTGTAAGTTTAATACCACCTTGATTTTACTTTAAAAATGTAAGACAGCAATTAAAGATATGTTTTCAATTTTAGTGGGTTGAACAGTTTTACAGTTTAAATAATTTGTATTGTTTAAAGGTTTCTTTTTTGTCCTTTTATTAAAGTTGGAAATGTTTAATGTAGTGTCCCTTTCTCTTTGAGTCACTAATTTTGTTAATTTTCAGACATGTCCACTGCGCGGCCTCCCAAGCAGCAAGCTAATGTAATTTCTACAGAGCAGGTGTAATGTTGCATGAGCAGGCTTGTTTAAAACCCGGCCAAGATCTCCACACAGGGACTGATAGGATCAGGACATCCTGTGAGATTGTGACGAGTCCGAGAGGAGGTGATCTGAGACGTCGCACAGATCAGAGGAGGCAGATAACACGGCCCTGCCATTATGATGTAACCATATACCACGGATCAAAGAGCAGCATTCCAGCGGCTCCGCCGAACACGCTTTCATCATCTCACTGATAACACAGACACATTCTCAAACAATATCAGACCATCAGCAGGAGGGGCTCAGAGTGGATTTACTACAGTATATATGAGAGATTTTTAAGGCAATGCACCTTCATTTGAATTGTTAAGGTGTTTGTTGTTAATATCAGAGATTTGAACCAAATTTACCCCTCCCAACTCAACAAGTCATGAGAGTTATTTTGTTCTGAAATCACAAAAATAAATTTGTATGCATTTTATTGTGTTTCATGCTGAATGATACCAATGCATTTTTATGGTGCATTGTTCAGGAGCATAACAATGATATGTACAATATAAACAGCATTTTGTTTAACCCTTTAAGCTCTGAAGGTGTTTTTAGTGATATGCTCAAAGCTAATAACTATACAAAAAAAAAAAAAAAAAAAAAAAAAAAACAACAAAAACAAGGAGGGTCAATTTTTTAGGATCATTTTCAAGACAACTTTTCAATTGTTGTAATGATATAGATTATGATAAATTGAGACTCTCAGCCTAAGAAACTGCAAAAATAAATAAATAAAAAATCACAAAAACTTGGGCCAAATATTAACTTATTTTTTCTGATTTGACATTATATATCTAAATTAGCTAGCTCTGGATTGCTTTTGTTTGTTACCAATCATGTCACCTGTAACTGAGTAAATTTTAGTGTTGAAATGATGAAGCGATCAAAAGTTATAGCATTACGAATATACTTTATCCTAGTGTCCAAAAATATCTCCAAGTGTCCAAAAGCCTCTCCAAACAAATAAAACAGAATATATGTACACAAGAACTAATTACACATGCAAATACAACAATGAATAAAGGTTTGCTTTCTCTCCAAAGCATATAGTCATGAGTAATGAGTTCTCATTCAGTTCCATTCAGTCATTTGAGTCATCATTGAGTCTGTGTCATGTACTTGGTGGTCATATGTAATAAGAGTGAACAGTCCTCTCTGCCCATATTTGCATGACTTCCACCTCTGGTTACAGTGATCTGAATCCTAATATGAATGGCTTTGTGTTCCATGATGCTGGACAACGTACTACATCGTTTCGGATGAAGTCGTCTGATCCAGATAGCACATTATGTGCTGTGTGCGTATTGTGCTTCGTGTGGATTATCTAATGATCTGTGCATCCAATTACGTTGTGTGTGTGATTGTTTTAATGGGAATCCCCATAATGGTATGTGATATTTGATGTTCTGTTTATTTTTCGTATAGTTATAAGCGAAAACGTTGCTTGAAAGCAACACCTGGTTACATGTAACATGTATGCGTCACGGAGAAACTCACGGAGGAAGGGATATGGACACAATCATGTGGTTTAATAAACAGGTGAATGAAGCAGTGATGAAAACAAAAGGTGAGTCAATCCAGATACAGTGGTGGTGCAGACAGCAGGTGAGTAATTTCCAGACAGGGGAATAATGCGATGTACAGATGAATGGTTAACTCACAACAGTCTTTTGATATTTGCAGGAAACTTAAACGACACAGGAGAGTCCAAACAATGGAGGATAAATGGAGGATGAACCAACACGAAACACAGACGAGGATAACAGTAACAAGGTAAGTATATTAACAGGTAAGTTAGACAAAACTAGGAAGTCCGTAGTCTCAGGGAAAACATTGACAAGAACAGACCAAGAAAGTGTGTGAGAGCGGGGTATAAATGCAGTCCTTGATTAGACACTGATGATGTGCCTGTGATCAGAACTCAGGGGAGAGTGAGCGCTGTGTCAGCAGTGAGGGAGAGGGAGCGGAGTATGGAGTGAGAGAGGGAGTCCGGTGGATCCATGACAGTATGTCAAAGACATATACTTAGCTATTACTCGGGTATATTTTTGTCTGAGAGTAAAACAAATAGGCTGGTTGTTTTCTAATCTTTGAGAGCTTCCCAAAGACATATGACACATGGCTATTTGATCAGTTTTTACCAATTACAATAATATGTCCAGTGCAAAATTATTAATAAATTATCAAAACGGAACACTTCTGATTTGTCTGCAAATATCAAAGCACTTGTTCAGTTTTGTCTACATGCATTGTAAAGTACAGCTGCCAAGCTTTGAAACAATACCTATTTTGTGTTGCTCAAGAATATAGTTACTAATATTTTGATAATTTTTTTTCTCATTGGGCCCGTCAGCGAGAACATCCGAGCTTAAAGGGTTAAGTGGGAGTTTAAAAGCAAAGGAATTCAGTGGAAATAATTAAATCTACTGAAAATGTGTTTATGGTAGCAACTTTCATAAGTGCATGTCCCGGTCTCATGATGCAATCGCTGTGAAGATTATAATCAGGAGGCATTTTATTGCTTTACAGTGTGTGCTTGACTGTTTTCACAATTTGCTGTTACCATACTCTTAAAGACATGACATCCATTAATGTATTAATCATGCAGTCTGCTGGAGTGAAGTTATTTGTCTATGAACAACCTTTGCTGAGGCTCATGTAAGTGATTATGTAAATTAAACCAATAAGAGAGGGCGTGAATTATAGCATGTAAGGGATCTCAGGCACAACACAAAGCTTATTGCTTTTACAAAAAACAGCAGCAACAGCAATATGACAAAAGACACCTCAATAAAGAGTTACATTTATTATCAATAATAATATGAATAAACAATTTTCCCAAATAATATAGTTCATTATGCTAACTGTAGGAGTTTGCAGTTGCCATACAAGAATGTGCGTTTTCAACAGTTTTGAAAATGTATCATCCAGTCAGAATTTAGTCAGAACTACTATATCTATTTCAACAGCAAATCAGTCAACCAATGTCATCAAACCTCTAACCAGGTTTGGGTAAATACAGAAAATTAAAATGCATTACATTATTTAGGCACACAAGTTTAGCATTAAAAAAGAAAATACAAAAAAATGGATTTACAATGCTATATACTGTTTATTTTCATATTATTGAACATAAGCTTATCTTTGGCCTACAGTTCAAAGCAATCCCTTTTGCAACTGAATTCCTCAATCAGTCTGAGATTTATTATAAGGGCTTGTCTAAGGAGGCGTCAATGTACACCTGCATCAGATGCTTTTAAATTGCGTTGGTCTTGGTTGCGTTGCATCATAAACATACCGTTTTTAAGTCATCATGTCAAGTTAAATGAAGTTTGAAACTTAGAAACTTGAGATCCCTGCCTTTGGATTTGCGCTCTATCAAGCTTTGTACGCAAAAACGTGTTCTCATCTTCTGTTGTCTGGTCTCGGTAAGTGTGATTTGTTCTCTGTTTGTATTCTGTCTGCTCTGTAAATGTTGGTCCAGATTTACACTGCATTTTTAAGATGCTGTGTCAAGTTTAAAAGTAGTTAAACTTTTACATTTCTGCACGATATTCTTAAAGTCGGCATCAACACTGATAATATCTCATTGCGGTCAATGTTTACGAAGAGACTGTAGCCGCTGAGAAACATGCAAGTAAAAGATCACAATATTTCAACGTTTTGAATCACAATACACTAAATATGATTAAATATGAAATATTAAGATATGAATGAACTCCAGAGGCATCTGACTCGCATTGTATTTAGTAGCGATCGCCTCAAAAATTCAAGTGTGAAATGTCTAGAACAGAACCGCGAATTCAACGTTATTACTCCTTCTTCGAAATGTAAATTCAAGCCAGTGGGCCCATAACCAAGGAAGTTTGGGGTAAGGAACGGGAGTTTTGGGGGAAAACAGCCGAAAATACACCTTTTCATCTCTACATTAGCTACTTTGACAGCAGGTTTGTTTACAAGACCCTTGGAGAGGCGGGGCTAAAACTGACTACCACTTGCATATGTCAGCAGTGAAGAGTCAGTTATTTCAGATAATATATTTTGATTAAAGACAACGAAGTCCAATTTTTTTTATAAAATAGCAAATATGCATGGATGAATCCTTTACAATAAGACTCGTAACCAGGCCCGGTTCTACAGGGGTGCTTGAGGGTGCTAAGCACTTTCCAACGAACCATAGCGCACACACAATTGCAAACCAGGGCAAACTACTGCTGGTGGGTCGATTTATCATGAATGTTTTGTATTAGATCTTTCATTTTGTCTGGCTTTGGGACCTAATGCGCATCCATAAGCTTTTAATATGCTCAGGGTTGCCTGATAATAGATGCAACACCCCAATCAGATATTTATACTTGCACAAATTAGAAAATATTTCACCTTATGTCATACTTAATTTATGCAATCTGGAGACCATGCATGCGAGTATATGCGCTTTCTATCTCCTCTTTTTTTAAATTTTTTTTTTATCTTCTCTCTTCCATGTTCTACTTAACAACTGATGTGGCCCCTGTACCAAAATAACTGCACAATCCTGCTCAATTGAATGTGTAAGACTAATACTGTAAATTGGCAAGCAGATTTCCTTGAATCCCAGCAAACACACAAAAATCCCTGCATTTTGTTAATGCACTAAATGCTGCATCAAAACTCATGAACGTGCATGATTTTGCAAATCAGTATGTCCTAATCTGCAGGCGCAGCATTTTGCTGTCATTTTTAGTGACCGATCATGTGAAAAAGAAATGTTTTGTACATTAAAAAAAAAAAAAAAACAACAACATTTCTTTACGTTGTTTTAGTAGCATTTAAACATGATTTAATCTATTTAAAAAATTGTAATTACAATACATGTCCACTTTATACAGAGCATCCCCCACTATTTTCAGAAGCACCCTCAGTAATTTAGATCTGGAACCAGGCCTGCTCGCAAAATGCATCAGTAAAATAAATAGGGTCAATTTTGAGTTCATGCCGACTTTAAAATCTTTGGTCAATAACAATATTTATATAATAGTTATATGTGATGTCCCAAACCAACAGCACTCTTCCTCATTTTTTTCTCAGAAAGTAAAGTGACTGGAACCAGAGGTTGTGTTAACCAGAAATTTTTAAAAGCTTGATGGATAATTCCTAAATGCTGTCTGTCATTTTGACAGAAAAAAAAAAAAAGAAAGCCATTTTGGAGGCATGAAACAGAACAAGTGCATTAGTTTAAATTAAAATGACTGATTTCAAACAGATTCCAGAACACTTCCAAATTCCATTAGTTTTACAAACAGATAGTCCCACCAAAAACCCACACCACTGGTCCAGCAACAAATGGCTTAGTTGGAGAAGAGGGGAAACGAGACTCAAACTCCGGCCACCTGTGATGCATTATATATTAAAGCACTACTGACAAGATGATCTGACAATTGTGTTTTTTTTTGTTTTTTTACTTATTGTGGCATGCAGCTGTGTGATTGTGATATCTGTGCAGATGAGCAATCGGTGCAGATGAGCAGTGTGTTTATCTTTTTCTAAGGCTAAGCATTCTACGTTTGTCTTTACACAAACTTTACTTTAAAATGTACATTTCTAGTTGCATATTGATGTTTGTCCAACAGATCTTGACTTGTCACCTGCCTGAATCTGTTATTAGATCATTGATGCAAATGATTGTTTACAAGACTTCATTGGGGTAAACAGAGTTTGAATCTGATTACAGAATGATGGTCGTCTAATGCAAATGTATTACAGGAAGGGGAAATTCTCTACTCACATGACAAATGCCTTTTAACAATGTACCATTCATGAGAGGTTTAGATCAGGTATGACTACTTCCCTTAATATTGTGTACGATTCTGGATAGTGTTAGATGCTGTGGCATGGGGCCCTAGTCACATTTCTCTTCATCTCACCACACTGAATGCAATTAGCTGCCAGGGTAAAACTGAACGATCTGACGGTTGTGTACAGAGCAGCCATTGGATTTGTACCCTCCGACATAACCTGCAAACTACAGTGGCTTCAAAATGTTTTTGGACTCTTTTGAAGGATGGCTTTACTATTATTCTAAAATGTGAAGAAAAAACATTATAATAAAGAATGAGTGTGTTTCAAAACTTTTGACCAGTAGAGTATATACAACAGTTAGTTCCGGTCCTCGAATCTGATTGGACGAGAGACATTCAATGAGCACTGATGGTCTCACACCATCAGCACTCGGACGCTTCACTATGTGTATCAATCCGCTTGTGTTTGTGCGGTTCTAAAGTGTAAGAGCAGTGCATATGTGTTAAGAGCTACTGTGTGTCTTTTACATTACATATGTTAGCCAGCAGGTGGTGGCAAAAGATCATTTTTGTGTGTAAAATGAGCCAGTTAGGTGACGTGAATTGAATCCGTGTCAGCCATTGTTTACATACAACAGCACTCTGTGATCGCTTGTATTACTACTACACTACTAAAGCTAGGAAATAGCTTTAAACGGCTTTAAATGAACAACTTCAGCATTAGGGCTCATTACAGCTGAGAGACACAACAGACTGATTAATTACACAACTCAAGGCACTTACCTCTTACCAGACTTTCCACATTGGAGAGGACATGCTGTTTAAAATGGCAGGGAAGATTGCGGTTTCTATAGTGAAAGACCTTTGTGCAGCGGCTACCGCGAAATAGGGAGAAATACCCCCGCTTGGACGGCTAATTTTCCACTGAGAAAGCTGATCTTCAGAAAGCTGACAGCATCTCTGCTTGGGAATGGCAACAGGTGATCGCACATGCTCCATCTCTCTCTCTCTCTCTCTCTCTCTCACAAACACACACACACACAACCATCCTTGTTTATCCAATAACTTGTTAGAAACAGCAAGCCGTGATACCATTTCTGAAGTGACATTTTTGAATTACTAACGAAGGCTTGGACGCATCATTTGGTTTGAACCAGCAACGGAAGATTCTGATCCGTCACGTAAGAAAGTAGTTCCATGCACAAATGCGTTTTTATGACCGTACTCAAGTTTTTCCTAATTTTTTAAAATGTACTTGTTCATTGAACTGTTGTATATAAGCAATATCACACTCGCAATCATGCTACATGGCCCTAAATCAGCACTGCTGTGATTACCTATGGCACTCGGCCTGCGGCTGAATCACAGCAGTGCTGATATAGGGCCATATTGCACGATTGCAAGTGTGATATTGCTTAAATATATATATATATATATATATATATATATATATATATATATATATAGCATGGAAAAGGCAGTGTTCATCAGGACTAATTGGATGTAGACTCCTAAATGATAGAGAATGTAAGCATACAGTCATATCAAAACTACTGACATACAACACCATAATTTTATGTGCCTATCCCTGCATCCAGTTAGTTTTGGGTGAGAACAGACCAAAATGTATCTCCTGTTTTGCATGCGCAGAGCACTAGATGGTGCTATAGGAAGTGTAATCAAATTATTTGCTGTTGTTCATTATGGCTCTCTTGTACGTCTGGACAGAATGCACACTTGACAACCAGTCAATATTTAAATCCAGTATGAAATGTATCATAGTGTTTGTGTCTAGTTGCAGCGTGCTCATAAGTGTGCAAACTAGAAGAACGCCAACAAAGATTCAGCCTTTGCGAGCTTGGCTCGGGTTCACACAGGTGTCCTATCAATGTAACCAAACTTGTTGTTCATCACATTACCTCGGTACATGTTCCATCGACATTTGGCAACATCAAATAAAACGTCCTGGTTACTTGTGTAACCTCCGTTCCCTGATGGAGGGAACGAGATGTTGTGTCGATGTAGTGACACTAGGGGTCACTCTTGGGAGCCCGAGACACCTCTGGTCTTTGATAAAAGGCCAATGAAAATTGGTGAGTGGTATTTGCATACCACTCCCCCGGATATACGGGTATAAAAGGAGCTGGTATGCAACCACTCATTCAGGTTTTTTGCTGAGGAGCCGAGACAAAGTCCCGGCCATTTCAGTAGGGTAGTTCAGCGTTGTGGCAGGAGGGACACAACGTCTCGTTCCCTCCATCAGGGAACGGAGGTTACGCAAGTAACCAGGACATTCCCTATCTGTCACTCACTCGATGTTGTGTCGATGTAGTGACACTAGGGGTCCCTATACGAAATGCCGCAACTGGCTGAACTGTGTTACGTGAACTGTGTGGCGGTGTGTGATGGGCAGACCACTGTTTGCCTCATAGCCAGCGCACCAGGACGACACGTAACCTCCCCCATCGCTGTTATGAGCGTCAAACGGCCCTTTGGGGACAAGTCAACTGCCCAAAAGATAGAGACAGGCTAGCCCAGTCGTGGCCTCTTATCCTCTTTTTTTTCCTCTCCCCCCAAAAAAGGGAATTAACCAACTGGGGCCACCAGGTCTACATCAGGGGGGTGTCCCTCCTAAGGTGAAGACACCGCGGAGACCAGACCCCGCCCAGGAAGGGGGGGATATGAGTGGAAATACGTCACATGGTCTTGCAGAACTTTGTTGGAAATATGTCATGTGTAGAAGTCCCATGGTAGGTCCTACCCTACGGGGGAGGAGTTGCTACAAACATGGTGACTGGGGCAGAGGGGCCTCTGCCCAAGGAAGATGCAGTTTGCCAACAGGGAAACGAATTAGCAGAAGATATACGTCACATGGGGTTACCTATGGGGAACCACCACATGCAGAGCACCCTACCCTAACTGCAGGCTTAGTTAGCACATGTACTGAGCCGGCAGCGAGTTTCTCTGCAAACTCGTCTGCCACAGGGCTCGGAGGAAATCATCCAGGGAAAACAGTTTGTGAACACTACTGAGAGTCAACAGCGCACGTCTTCAGCTCAGGGGAGGTGAAAGGCACTATGCGCAAGCAATACACCCGACCAGCTGTCCCGGACTTACCTGCTTGTGCGTACCACTACACGGGACGAAACCGGTTCCACCTGGAGATTGTAGAACCTCGCAAAGGTGTTGGGTATTGCCCAGCCCGCTGCTCTGCAAATGTCTGTTAGAGAGGCGCCACTGGTCAAGGCCCAGGAGGCTGCTACACCCCTGGTAGAGTGGGCTCGTAGCCCTGCTGGGGGCGGCACGTCCTGGATGTGATATGCCATTGTTATGGCGTCGATGAGCCAGTGGGCGATACTCTGCTTGGAGACAGCGCTTCCTTTCCGCTGTCCACCAAAGCAGACAAAGAGCTGCTCAGAGACTCTAAAGCTCTGCGTGCGATCCAAATAGATGTGTAAAGCGTGCACCGGACACAGCAACGTCAGGGCTGGGTCTGCCTCCTCCTGGGGCAGCACTTGCATGTTCACCACCTGGTCCCTAAAAGGGGTCGTGGGAACCTTGGGCACATAGCCCGGTCGGGGTCTCAGGATCACGTGAAAGTAGCCCGGACCGAACTCCAGGCACGTTTCGCTGACAGAGAATGCTTGCAGGTCTCCTACCCTCTTGATGGAAGTGAAAGCAGTCAGGAGGGTAGTCTTCAAAGAGAGTGCCTTAAGCTAAGCTGACTGCAAGGGCTCAAAGGGGGCTCTCCTTAGACCCTGAAGAACTACAGAAAGATCCCATGAGGGAACGAGGTGCGGTCTGAAGGGATTCAACCTCCTGGCGCCTCTCAGGAACCTGATGATCAGGTCATGCTTCCCTAAGGACTTACTGTCCACTGTGTCATGTAGTGGTTACATACACTTTCAAGGTGGAGGGGGACAGCCGCCTTTCCAACCTCTCCTGCAGGAAGGAAAGCACCGATCCGACTGCGCATCTCTGGGGGTCTTCGCGTCGGGAAGAACACCACTTAGCGAACAGACGCCACTTAAAGGCATACAGGTGGCTCGTAGAGGGGGCCCTAGACTGAGTGATTGTGTCTTAAATCTTCTGCGTCCCGTCCAGGGGCCAGACATAGAGATTCCAGAGGTCTGGTCACGGGTGCCAGATTGTGCCCCTTCCCTGAGAAAGAAGGTCCTTCCTCAGGGGAATTCACTGGGGGGGATGTCGCGAGGAGCGTGAGGTCCAAGAACCATGTCTGGGTGGGCCAGTAGGGTGCTACAAAGACGACCTGCTCCTCATCCTCCCTGACTTTGAACAGGGTCTATGCAAGTAGGCTCACTGGGGGAAACGCATATTTGCGAAGTCCAGGGGGCCAGCTCTGTGCCAGCGCATCTATACCGAGAGGTGCCTCGGTCAGGGCGTACCAGAGCGGGCAGTGGGAGGATTCTTGGGAGATGAACAGGTCTACCTGTGCCTGCCCGAATCAACTCCAAATCAGCTGGACCACCTGAGGGTGGAGTCTCCACTCTCTCCTGAGGGTAACCTACCATGACAGCACGTCCGCTGCAGTGTTAAGGTCACCCGGGATGTGAGTGGCTCGCAGCGACTTGAGTTGTGACATACAACGGGAGCACAAACTGCCTTGATGATTGACATATGCTACCGTTGCCGTGTTGTCTGTCTGAACTAACACATGCTTGCCCTGGATCAATGGCCGAAACCTTCACAGAGCAAGCAGAATTGCCAGCAACTTGAGGCAGTTGATGTGCCAACGCAGCCGCGGGCCCGTCCATGAGCCGGCGGCTGCGTACCCGTTGCATACATCACCCCAGCCCATTTTGGAGGTGTCTGTCATAACTACGACGCACCTGGAGACCTGCTCTAGGGGAACACCTGCCCGTAGATACGTGAGGTCGGTCCAAGGGCTGAAGAGGCGGTGACAGATCGGCGTGATGGCCACGCGATGTGTCCCGCGGTGCCATGCCCATCTCAAGACTCGAGTCTGAAGCCAGTGCTGGTGCGGTCTCATATGCATCAGCCCAAGTGGAGTGGCCACCACTGAGGATGCCATATGCCCCTGGAGTCTCTGAAACAGTTTCAGTGGAACCACTGTCTTCTGTCTGAATGCCTTCAAACAGGTCAGGCGCGCTGTCAAAGAGACTGAGTCCAACTCCAAGCTGAGAAAAGAGATGCTCTGAACTGGGAGGAGCTTGCTCTTTTCCCAGTTGACCCGAAGCCCTAGTCGGTTGAGGTGCGAGAGCACCAGGTCCCTGTGTGCACACAACACATCCCGAGAGTAAGCTAGGATTAGCCAATTATCGAGATAGTTGAGGATGCAAATGCCCACTTCCCTTAGCGGGGCAAGGGCTGCCTCTGCAACCTTTGTGAAGACACGAGGGGACAAGGACAGGCCGAAAGGGAGGAAGAATCGAGACGTGGAATTACGCGTCCTTCAGGTCTACCGCTGTGAACCAATCTTGATGCCGGACGCTCGCTAGAATGTGTTTTTGCATCAGCATCTTGAACGGGAGTCTGTGTAAAGCCCGGTTCAGAACTTGCAGGTCCAAGATTGGCCACAACCTACCACCTTTTTTCGGTACAATGAAGTAGGGGCTGTAAAACCCCTTCTTCATCTCGGCCGGAGGGACAGGCTCTATCGCATCCTTCCGTAGGAGGGTAGCGATCTCCACACACAAAGTGGCAGTGTTCTCGCCCTTCACTGAGGTGAAGTGGATACCAGACGCCTGGTGAACTGAATCGCGTAGCCGAGTCAGATGGTCCGGATCAGCAATTGCGACTGATTGGAAAGCACAAGCCACTCATCCAAGCTCCGGGTGAGGGGGACCAAGGGGACAATCTTGTCGGACATACCGGCAGATGGGGCCTCGCGGCGGGGCGGAGCCTGAGGTGCCACGCCGTGTTGTGGCCGTGCTGAGTTCAGGGACATCGAAGCACTTACCTGGCTACTTGTGACCACCCACAGAACAGCCTAGGATGGGGGAGGAAGAGGCCTGTCCTCGTGACCCGTGGAGACTGTCACATTGGTGGCGGATTTGTGCCACAGCTGGGCGCGTAGGGGCGGGGAGACCGCCGCTTGAGTGCCAAACCTGCCAAAATGGAATGGTGGACGGTGGTCATGATGACGGCCATGCACACCGGGTATGTGACCCAGGGAACAAGGAAACTGCTCTTTTGCTGAACCCTTGGGTACCACAACCACTTGGGCATGCGGCAAAATTAAATGAAAAGGCAACAAAAGATTCTCCTCCTGGCCCTCCACCGGGGGATGGAGTGGTCTGTTTACCAGCTCCAAAGCAGTGGGTTTCTTCGTCCTTGGGTCGCCCACCTCAGGGGCGCTTCAAAGCCTTTCTCAGGTTCTTGGTGGCTGGCCGTGAGACAGGTGGCATCTGCTTCCTGCGGTGGGCTCCATGCCGGGGCAGTCACCGCAGGGGGATGCCCTTGGCGACAAACAGGTGGGGTGCGGGATCTTGAGCAGTGCCGGGGCAGGATGTGCCGGATAGCCTCCATCTGCTGCTTCACCGTCGAGAACTGCTGGGCAAAGTCCTCGACAGTGTAGCCGAATAGGCCAACCTGGGAAATGGGGGCAGCAAGGGACCGTGCCTCGTCGGCCTCTCCCATCTCGACCAGGTTGAGCCAAAGGTGGCGCTCCTGGACCACCAAGGTGGACATCGCCCGCCCAAGTGACCGCGCCGTGACCTTCGTCGCCCAGAGAGTGAGGTCGGTCGCCGAGCACAGCTCCTGCATCAATCCCGGGGTGGAACTACCCTCGTGCAGTTCCTTTAGCGCCTTGGCTTGGTGGACTTGCAGGAGAGCCATGGCGTGCAGGGCGGAGGCGGCTTGTCCAGTGGCACTGTAGGCCTTGGCCGTCAGGGACGACGTAAACCTACAGGCCTTGGATGGGAGCTTTGGGCGCCCGTGCCAGGTAGCTCCCACGACCTTGTCAGCTCCTCGTGCACTTCCGGGAAGAAAGGAACTGGAGTGTGGCATGGAGCGGAGCCCAGGAACCAATCATCGAGCCGTGAGGGTTCAGGGGAGAGCGGAGGGTTCCACTCTAGCCCGACGCTCGCGGCTGCCCGGGAAAGCATGTCCGTCCTTTCCATGTCAGCCTGTGACTGGGTGACCGTACCCGATGGGGGGAGCCCAGCTGAGGCTTCCACATCCGACTGTGCTCGAGAGCTCATCAGCTTCGCGGCCTCCGAACAAGAGGTCGAACTCGCCATGAGATGAGCCGGCAGACTCATCCGGAAGCCTGATCGGGGCAGACGAGCATGCTGGGGAATGGGAGGTCTGTGGGGGGATACCCGGCGGAGGTGGTCCCATTGGGGTCCCCAAATCGCCCCCAGTGCTAGCCGCGCTGGCCTCATACCCGTAGGTAGAAGGACCGAGGCGGGGAGCGAGGCAGGGAGCCGCTGGGGTGGAAAGCAAGCTGTGACCGCAACGTTGCCATGGTCATATTCTCGCAATGAGAACATTTTCAATCCACGAACGCTGTCTCCGAATGGGCTGCGCCCAGACATGAAAGGCAGCGATCGTGACCATCAGAAGTTGAGAGATAACGACCGCAACCAGGAATAACACACAAACAGAAAGGCATCTTTAAAAAGACGCGTCTTTAAAAAGACGTTCCGTGTGTGCTGCTCTTTTAGAGAAATATACTCTTCTAGAGAAATGTACTCTCTTATTTCTGCCGAAGAGTCCAGTGGCGTTCTCTGAAGTGCACCAGTGCAGAGGGGGGAGAAGCCGCTGAAATGCGCTGTCAGATCCAGCAAAGGTGAATGAACAGTCAGCTCAGTAAACATCGACCGTTCGGCTCCGAAGAGAAAATCTGAATGAGTGGTTGCATACCAGCTCCTTTTATACCCGTATGTCCGGGGGAGTGGTATGCAAATACCACTCGCCAAATTTCATTGGCTTTTTATCAAAGACCAGAGGTGTCTCGGGCTCCCAAGAGTGACCCCTAGTGTCACTACATCTACATAACATCGAGTGAGTGACAGATAGAGAACAAATATTTTTAGTGAAATGTTATGCATGAAAAGGTGCTTGTTTTGTGTGTCACAGTTTTGCTACAGTTCTAATTCAGTGGCATTCCTAAAATTTTTAAGTGTGATTAAAGATCAAAATACTTTTTGTAAAAGATCCAAATAGATTTTGTAAATCTATATGGGCTGCAACTAACAATTATTTTGATAATCTAATAAGATTAGAGCGATTATTTGACTATTTGGGCAATTATTGTAATGATTAATCATTAGCTTTTAACCGACTTATCTAAATGACATTCACTGAATTACAAGGGAAAAAACTTGGATTTTTATTATAAGTTTAATTTAGTAAAAAAATCACTGCAAAAATCCCTATTGTTATCCAGTTTTTGTCTGTTTTTCCATTAAAATTATCTTAAACTCCTTAAAACTAGATACATTTACTTGAGAAGCAACATATAAGATATTTAGACTTGCTTTCAGAGAATGTATCTTGAATATAAGTGTATTTTGTATAAAAGTGTATTTTTTCACTTGTTCATACTTCTGCCAGAGCAGTAAAGAAAAAAAAAATATTCATGTTCAAGATATATTCTCTGAAAGCAAGTCTAAATATCGTATATGTTACTTCTCAGGTAAAATCTTGTTTTAAGGATTTTTAGATATTTAAAAATATTAAAATATTAAATATTGTATTCAACATTCATAAAAACTATTTCTTCTGCAGTATAGCTCTTAAAGTAAATGTATGTTGTTTTAAAGGAGTTTTATAAAATATTTTGGAAACAAGCAATAAAAGATTAATGTAAAACATATTTTGTTGCAGTGTATAATAGGCTAAGACTATACTCTCTTACCTTTTTGTTCACTTTAATCCATCTTTAGCTCACAAAAAAAAAAAAAAAAAAACTTCTTAATAGAGCTGTGTATCATCAATTTTCTTCATGATAAGATACACACCTTGACACATACAGTATATCATGATTCAATACATCGCAAGCCATCATGTTGCAATGGCTGCAGCAAACGCGCATGATGGACAAGCATTCCCGTGCAAGCGTGTGCATCAGCCAGGTGCAGTTTCAATCTCTTCCCCACAGATTGCGTCACTTCACGCGACTCATAGAAGTGGCGCTGACTGCACAGAGAAATGCCAGTTTCGGAGTTTGTTTATTGATATGACCAGCTTCCTTATTATTCGAACTTTAATAAAGGATGCATTAAAGATATAATGCCGAGGTGTTTCCTAATCAGACACTCTAACTTGCAAGATGTGCTTAAGCGGAATGCCAGATCCGGCACCACTTTATTTTACGATGATATTGCTTTTGTATTTACTTATTTTGTATTTTTGCGATATAATTCCCTCATACTTTGTGATCTACATCACCTTTTAGGCTGTTTGGAAAGTTTGGAGTGCGTCTGGACTGTGAGCTGTGCTTTCTTCCTCTCCTCAATCAGGTGCAAGCTGCAGTGCTGCTCTTACGCGCCATCATTAGAGTTTCATATGAACACGTTACGTTAAATTAAATCTATTTAACAAATATTCGACAGCGGAAATTTTTTGTCGACAATTTTTTATTGTCGATGTTGTTGATAACGTCGACAAATCGTTTCAGCCCTAAAATCTATGTGCAAACTGCTGTCTGGGCATTTCATTACATGGAGTTATAAGGTCACTTTCCTGAAAATTCTCACTCACTTATGAGGTGGTGTGATTTAGAGGTGAAAGCTCACAGCTGGGAACCAGAAGGTTGCTGGTTTGATCCTAGCAATCCATGAGTCACAATTTTAATTCACCTTAAGGAGTCACTGTAGGGGTGCTATCAGCAATATGCCACTAAGCATGAGACTTAACTCCTGCAAAAACTGATTGCTTCAGGGGAACTGTCCAGAAATAAGTCTTCTGTAAATCCCCTTGAATTGCAACATCAGCTAAACAAATAGTTTATTTCTTATGACATAAATCTGGATTGCTTGTCATTTTATATTATTGCAACTGATTAGGACAGGGTGTAACATTGTTATCTCCTAAGATGAAATACTTGTTTCCCTATCTGTCACTCACTCAACGTTGTGTCGATGTAGTGACACTAGGGGTCACTCTTTGGAGCCTCAAACACCTCTGATCTTTGAGAAAAGGCCAATGGGAACTGGCGAGTGGAATTTGCATGCCACTCACCCAGACATACGGGTATAAAAGGAGCTGGCTTGCAACCACTCATTCAGGTTCAGATTTTCTCTTCGGAGCCAAGCGGTTGTATTTCAGCTAGCTTAATTCCTCCGTCGATCCATTCACCTCTACAAAAGCTGTTGGATTTACAGTGCATTACAGCGGCTTCTCCCCCTCTTGCACCGGTGGAGTGCAGAGAACGCCCCTGGGTACTTCAGCAGATTAAAAGTGTATATTCTTCCTCTAAAAGAGTATATTTCCCTTCTAAAAGAGTGGCACTCACGGAGAGCGTCTTTTTAAAGATGACTTTCCATTTGTGTATAATTCCTGGTTGCGATCGTTACCTCTCCGCTTCTGATGGCCACGATCGCTGCCTCACATGCTTGGGCACTGCCCACGGGGAGACGGCGTTCGTGGATGGGTCATGTTCTCACTGCGAGAACATGACCATGGTAACGTTGCAGTCGCGGCTTTCCTTCCTCAGAGGGAAAACTACCCCAGCGGCTCCCTGCCGCGGTCCTTCTACCTATGGGTTTGAGGCCACGTCGGTTAGCACTGGGAGCGATTTGGGGATTCCAATGGGAGCCGCTCCGCTGGGTAACCCCCCATGGACCTCCCATTCCCCAGCACGCTCGTTTGCCCCAGTTGATTTCTGCAATGGGATTGCCGGCTCGTCTCAGGGCGAGTTTGCGATCTCATTCGGGGCTCGCGAAGTGGATGAGCTCTCGATTGCAGCATCAGAGAGTGGGCTGGTTCAGCCTGATGCCGAGGACTCGACGGGGCTCCCCAACCCGTCACGATGACTGACCAGGACTGTCCGACTCGGCTATGTGATTCAGTTCGCCAGTCGCCCGCCCCGGTTCAGCGGCATCCAGTTTACCTCAGTGAAGGGCATGAACGCAGCTGCCCTACGTGCGGAGATCACGACCCTTCTACGGAAGGACGCGATAGAGCCTGTCCCTCCAGCTGTGATGAAGAAAGGGTTCTACAGTCCCTACTTCATTGTACCAAAGAAAGGCGGTGGATTGCGGGCAATCTTGGACCTGCGAGTACTGAGCTGGGCCTTGCACAGACTCTCGTTCAAGATGCTAACGCAGAGACGCATTTTAGCAAGCGTTCAGCATCTAGATTGGTTCGCAGCGGTAGACCTAAAGGACGCGTACTTCCACGTCTCGGTTTTACCTCGACACAGGCCCTTCCTTACTGGCCCACCCAGACTTGATTCTGCCCCCCCACACCCCCCCCCGACGAATTCCCCTGAGGAGAGCTCTCCTCTCTCAGGGACGGGGCATCATCTGGCACCCGCGACCAGACCTCTGGAATCTCCACGTCTGGCCCTTGGACGGGTCGCAGAAGACTTAAGTGGCCTTCTGCCCGCGGTGGTAGACATGATCACTCAGGCTAGGGTCCCCTCTACGAGGCACCTGTATGCCTTGAAGTGGTGTCTGTTTGCTAAGAGGTGTTCTTCCCAAGGCAAAGACCCCAGAGATGTGCAGTCAGGTCTGTGCTTTCCTTCCTGCAGCAGAAGCTGGAGGGGTGGCTGTCCCCCTCCACCTTGAAGGTGTACGTGGCCGCTATAGCAGCACACCATGACACAGTTGATGGTAAGTCTCTCAGGAAGCATGACCTGATCATCAGGTTCCTTAGAGGTGCGAGGAGGCTGAACCCTCCCAGACCGCACCTCATTCCCTCATGGGATCTCTCCGTGGTCCTTTGAGCCCCTGGAGTCAGTTCAGCTAAATGCGGTCTCTTTAAAGACTGCCCTCCTGACTGCGCTCACGTCCATCAAGATGGTAGGGGACCTGCAGGCGTTCTCTGTCAGTGACACATGCCTGGATTTCAGTCCGGAATACTCTCACATGGTCCTGAGACCCCGACCGGGCTATGTGCCCAAGGTTCCCACGACCCTGTTTAGGGATCAGGTGGTGAACCTGGAAGTGCTGTCCCAGGAGGAGGCAGACCCAGCCTTGTCGTTGCTGTGTCCGGTGCATGCTTTACGCATCTGTTTGGATCGCACACAGAGCTTTAGACGCTCTGAGCAGCTCTTTGTCTGCTTTGGAGGACAGCAGCAAGGGAGCGCTGTCTCCAAACAGAGGATCGCCCACTGGGTAATTGATGCCATCACTTTGGCATATCACGCCCAGGACGTACTGCCCCCCTTAGGGCTATGAGCACACTCTACTAGGAGTGTGGCGGCCTCCTGGGCTCTGACCAATGGCGCCTCTTTAGCAGACATCTGCAGAGCAGCGGGCTGGGCAACACCCAACACCTTTGCGAGGTTCTACAATCTCCGAGTTGAGCTGGTTTCGTCCCGTGTGTTGTCAGGTACGAACAGGTACGTTTGTGGGACAACTGGCTGGGTGTACCGCTTGTGCATAGTGCCTTCCCCCTCCTGGAGGTGGAGACGTGTGCTTTTACCCCCCAGCCATGTTCACGAGGTCGTGGACCCTGGATGTCCTTCCTCCTTAGCCCTGTGGCAGGTGAATTGGCGGAGAAACTTGATGCCGGCCCAGCACGTGTGCTAATAGGCCCTGTGCTGGGGTAGGTGCTCCACATGCGCCGGTTGCCTGTATGTAACCCTGTGTTATGTATCTTCCACAAGATGGATTCCCCATTGGTAAACCCATGTCTTCCTCGGGCAGAGTTCCCTCTGCCACCGGTCGCCATGTTGTAGAGCTCCTCCCCTCTGGGTAGGACTTACCACGGGGACTTCTCCACGTGCAACACTGCCGACAAGCTCGGTAAGACCATGTGATGTATTTCCACACAATTACCTCCCCTTCGGGTAGGGTGTGGTCTCCGCGGTGTCTTCTCCTTGGGAAGGGACACCTCCCCGAAGCGGACACTTAATGCCCCCAGCTGAGCAAGATATTCATTCAGAAAGTAAAAGAGAAGAGGCCACGACTTGGGCAGCCTGTCCCAATTTTTGGGCAGTCGACTTGTCCCCGAGGTGCAGGGGACCGTACGACACTTGTAGGAGCATTGGGGGAGGTTATGTGACGGCCAGGTGCGCTGGCTACGAGGCACACAATGGCCTACCTGTCTCGCACTACTAGTCCACGTACACAGTTCAGCTAGTTGTGTTGTTTCGTATAGTGTCCCCTAGTGTCACTACATCGACACAACGTCGAGTGAGTGACAGATAGGGAACATCTTGGTTACTTTTGTAACATCCGTTCCCTGATGGAGGGAACGAGACATTGTGTTCCTCCTGCCACAACATTGAACTGCCTGCTGAAATGGCTGGGACCTTGTCTTGGCTCCTCAGCACAAAACCTGAATGAGTGGTTGCGAGCCAGCTCCTTTTATACCCATATGTCCAGGGGAGTGGCATGCAAATTCCACTCGCCAATTCCCATTGGCCTTTTCTCAAAGCTCAGAGGTGTTTGGGGTGCCCAAGAGTGACCCCTAGTGTCACTACATCGACACAACATCTCGTTCCCTCCATCAGGAAACGTAGGTTATGAAAATAACCAAGACGTTCTCATTTGTAAGCTCGTTTGGACTTCAGTGTGTGCTAAGTTAATAAATGCAATAATGCAGAGGTGGGTTTAATTGCATCATAAATTCCCCTGTACAGTGGCATTAGTTTCAGTTGAACATTAGGGGCCATATCCTGTGAACAATGCATTATTGCATTATACATTTGAGAATGAGGTCAGACCCATAATTGAGATGATGCACATTAATTTATGATTTATAAGATTTGGAAAAAGGAATACCATATACAGTATATCCTCTTTAGCTACCTTGTGTCACTAATATAAGTGGCCCAGCAACTTAACTATATTGTTGGATAATTTATGTAAAATGTGTTGTAAAATTATCCAAACACACAGAACTTCCATAGACTTATATTAGAAAAAAGCAAAAGACTGTCTGAAAATGTGGAGCTTGGCAAAAATTATGTTTTTAATTTCACTGCGTCCTTTTAAAGGTGCACTCAGTAACTTTTGACTTTGTGTCATCTTGGACTTGCACTGACACCAAGTGGCTTGAATGCAGCATAATTTAAAATCAGTAGTTTTCAGTTTCAGATGCCATTGAACAAATTTTGTATTCACAGTCAGCCATGATTACTTTAATCAATGAGTGAAAGTATCAAATAACAGGATGGTTACTGGGATTAAGCGAGTAGTATTAGTGAGAAAAAGAAGCTGGTAGATACTGTTTTGGATGCGTGTAGAACAACGAGCAGCACACACACTTTGGTTCTGGCTGAAGAGACCCCGCAGCAAGGCATTAGGGTGACATACTCTTGGTGGCATACCTGCTCAGCAAAGCGATACCACTCTCCCATTCCTGTTAGGGTTTCCAATCAATTTTCCCCACTCAGTGATGCATCACTGAGAATCATGTTGAAAGAGCTTTAATAATAGGTGATTCGTGGAAAACGTGGAAATAGAGACTTCAGCCACTATTGTTAAATGCATTTCCGGGGCTCAAGCATCTGACATCAATCAAATTTACAAGTGCTGTCTAATTCTAAACATATATTTTCTAAAATTGTTATTCATGTCGACACTAACGATGTCGCCAGTCAGAGATCACTAAAGATAATGTTAAAGAGGTGTGTGAACTTGCAAAAACGATGTCAGACACTGTAATATGCTCTGGCCCCCTCTCTGTTCGTCGTGGTGATGACATTTATAGTAGATTAGTGTCACTGAATGGCTGGATATCTGAGTGGTGTCCAGAGAATAGCAAAGGATTTATAGACAATTGGAAGAGTTTTTGGGGTAGACCTGACACGCTAAAGAGAGACGGACTCCATCCCACCAGGGAAGGTGCCGCTATCCTCTCTAGTAATTTGGCTCATTGTCTTAATAGTGATAGTATTTGCATAACTGTTGCCCAGGTCAGGAAGCAGACAGGCTGGTTAATCCAAACATCTGCTAGCTGCCTTGGGACATCACACAGGTCACATAAACTACAACACATAGAGACTATATCACCTAGATATCATATAGAGACTGTGTCTCATCCCTGAATTATCAAACACTGAAACTTGGGCAGTTTAAATTAATTTACTCCCCCAGTTTATTGTTATCAACATGAACCTCATCTGAAGGGTTGAGGAGGAGGTGTTGCTACAATTTACAGTGAAGTTTTTGGTGTTACTCAGAGGACAGGATATAAGTTTAAGTCTTTTGAACTAATAATGCTTAATGTGACACATGGGTTATAAATAAAAAATCTCTGTGGTCTTTTGCCCTTGCTTACTACAGTATATAGATCACCCGGGCCTTACTCTTCCTTGGTGAATTTGTAAATTTAAATAGAACTTTAATTGTTGGTGACTTCAACATTCTCATAGATAATGAAAATGACACATTGGGATTAGCATTTATCGATATTCTCTATTGGATTCAGACAAAATGTGACAGGACCAACACATTGCCATAATCATATGCTAGATTTGATTCTGTCATATAGAGTTGAGGATGATACTATAGAAATTCTACAGCAGAGCGATGACATCTCAGATCATAACCTCGTCTCTTGTTTGCTGCGATCAGCTAATGTCACTCAAACTATATAACGCTATCTTTCAGGTAGAACTATTCTATCGACCACTAAAGATAGCTTCACTAATAATCTTCCAGAATTATCTCACATACTCATTAAGCAGTACAACTTGATGTAATAACAGAAAATATAAATACAATCTTCTCTAGCACTCTTGATAGTGTTGCCCCCCTTCGATTAAAGAAAATTCAAGAAAAAAGCCCCACACCATGGTACAATGATCACACTCATGCTCTCAAGAGAGCAGTTCGGAAAATGGAGCGCAAGTGGAATAATACAAAATTGGAGGTATTTTGCGGTGCATGGAAGGATAGTAGTATCTGTGGCTACATATAAGCAGTCAGGTCAGCATATTTTAGCAAACTCAGAAAATAACCACAATGATCCTAGGTGTTTATTCAGTACTGTGGCTAAATTGGTTAGGAATAAAACATCGACTAAACCAGATATTCCGTCGAAGCACAATAGTAAAGACCATGAATTTCTTGACTGATAAAATTTAAATAATCAGAAATCAAATTGGAACTATGCAATTAACTGTCACAGCACTTCAGAAAACAGTGTCTCATCATTTTCCTCACGTGCAACTTCAATCCTTCGCTGTCATAGGTCATGAAGAGCTAACAAAACTTATCAAAAAATCAAAAGCCACAACATGTATGTTAGATCCAATACCAACTAAGCTCTTAAAAGAGTTTTTCCCTGTAATCCCAGAACCTCTATTTAATATTATTAACTCTTCGCTGTCCTTAGGACATGTCCCAAGAAACTTTAAAATGGCAGTTATCAAATTGCTTATTAAGAAGCCACAGCTTGATCATGGAGAATTGACTAATTACAGACCGTTTTCATATCTACCATTTATGCCGAAAATACCAGAAAAAGTAGTGTCCTCCCAACTATGTTCATTTCTATAAAGAAATGGTATATATTAACAATTTCAGTCAGGATTTAGGCCCCATCACAGTACAGAGACTGCACTTATCATAGTTACAAATGACTTGCTTATCATCTGATCGTGGCTGCATTTCTCTTATAGTGCTTTTAGATCTTAGTGCTGCCTTCGACACGATAGATCATGCATTCTTTTGATTAGGCTGTAGAATTATGTTGGCATTAGTGGACTTGTATTAGCATGGTTTAGGTCCTATTTATCAGACTGCTTCCTCTTTGTATGTGTAAACGAGGAGTTGTCAAATCAAAGAAAAGTTAAGTATGGAGTGCCACAGGGATCAGTTTTAGGGACTCTGCTTTTCTCCTTATACATGCTTCCCCTGGGAGATATTATCAGGAATTATGGAATAGTTTCCACTGTTATGCCGATGATACCCAACTTTATATTTCCTCTAAACCCAATGAAAATTCACACTTCTCCAAATTAGCAGAGTGTATCAATGAAATCAAAGATAGGAAAGCCAGAAATTTTCTTCTACTCAATTCCGACAAAACAGAGGTACTAATTATTGGACCAAAAACCTCAAAAAATAAGCTGCTGAATATAATTTGACTCTTGATGGATGTTCTTCTACAGCAAAAAACGTAGGTGTTATACTTGATACCAATCAATCCTTTGAAAATCAAATTTCCAGGTTTTGTAGAACAGCATTCTTCCACCTCAGAAATATGCTCTCTGTTGCTGATGCCGAAAAACGTCCTGGTTACTTGCGTAACCTCCATTCCCTGATGGAGTGAACGAGACGTTGTGTCGATGTAGTGACACTAGGGGTCACTCTTGGGAGCCCGAGACACCTCTGGTCTTTGATAAAAGGCCAATGAAAATTGGCGTATTTGCAAGCCACTCCCCCAGACATACGGGTATAAAATGAGCTGGTATGCAACCACTCATTCAGGTTTTATGCTGAGGAGCCAAGACAAGGTCCGGCCATTTCAGTGGGTAGTTCAGCATTGTGGCAGGAGGGACACAACGTCTTGTTCCCTCCATCAGGGAACGGAGGTTACGCAAGTAACCAGGACATTCCCTATCTGTCACTCACTCGACGTTGAGTCGCTGTGAAGCCCCTTCTTCTCGGCCGGAGAGACAGTTTCTATCGCACCCTTCCGTAGCGTTTTGTCCTTCACCAAGGTGAAGTGGATACCGCTGAACCTGGGCGGCGCCTGGCAAACTGAATCGTGTAGCCGAGTCGGACGGTCCGGACCAGCCATCGCGACGGATTGGAAAATGCAAGCCACGCATCCAAATTCTGCGTGAGGGGGACCAAGGGGACAATGTCGTCGAATGTATTGGAAGGTGAGGCCTCGTGGCGGGCCGGAGCTCGAGGTGCCACACCATGTCGTGGCCGTGCTGAGTCTAGGGACATCGAAGCACTTACCTGGCTCCTTTTGACCACCCCCGGAACAGCCTGGGACGGGGGAGGAAGAGGCCTGTCGTCGCAACCCATGGAGACTGTCACATCGGGGGCAGATGTGTGCCACATCTGGGTGCGCAGGGGCGGGGAGACCACCGCTGGAGCGCCAATCCTGCAAGGAAAAAAGGTGGACGGTGGTCGTGATGACGACTCAGGGAAGGAGGAACTGCTCTTTTGCTGAACTGTTGGGTACCGCAGCCACTTGGGCATGCGGCGAAATCAAATGAAAAGGCAACAAAAGATTTTTCACTCGGCCCTCCACCGGGGGATGGAGTGGTCTTACTACCAGCTCCTATGCAGTGGATTTCGTCGACCCTGGGTTGCCTGTCTCAGGGGCACTTTGACTACCTTCATGGGTTCTTGGCAGCCAGCCGAGAGATGGGTGGCATCTGCTTCTTGCGGTGGGCTCCACGCCGGAGCCGGGCCAAAGGGGCGGGCTGCAGCGGAGCCGGTGCAGTCACCGCAGGGGGATGCCCTTGGTGACGAGCAGACGGGGTGCAGGATCTTGAGCCGTGCCAGGGCAGGATATGCCGGATAGCCTCCGTCTGCTACTTCACCGTCGAGAACTGCTGGGCAAAGTCCTCGACGGTGTCGCTGAATAGGCCAGCCTGGGAGATGGGGGCAGCAAGGAACCGTGTCTTGTCGGCCTCACCCATCTCGATCAGGTTGAGCCAAAGATGGCGCTCCTGGACCACTAATGTGGACATCGTCCACCCGAGAAACCGTGCTGTGACCTTCATCACTCAGAGAGCGAGGTCGGTCGCCGAGCTCAGTTCCTGCATCAGATCTGGGGTGGAACTACCCTCGTGCAATTCTTTTAGCGCCTTGGCTTGGTGGACCTGCAGGAGAGCCATGGCCTGCAGGGCAGAGGTGGCTTGTCCAGCAGTGCTGTAGGCTTTGGCCGTCAGGGACGATGTGAACCTACAGGGCTTGGATGGGAGCTTTGGGCATCCGCGCCAGATGGCGGTTGCCAGTTGCACCGCGAGCGCCTTATCCAACGGGGGAATCACTGTATAGCCCCTGGCTGCCCCACCATCGAGGGTAGTGAGGGCGGGGGAACTGAGAAATCAGGACCGGGCAGTAAAAGGTGCCTCCCACAATTTTGTCAGCTCCTCGTGCACTTCCGGGAAGAAAGGCACTGGAGTGGGGCACGGCTGCTTTGAGCAGCGCTGCAAGCCCAGGAACCAATCATCGAGCCGCGAGGGTTCAGGGGAGAGCGGAGGGTTCCACTCTAGCCCGACGCTCGCGGCTGCCCAGGAAAGCATGTCCGTCATCTCTGCATCAGCCTGTGACTGCGCAATCGTCCCCGAAGGGGGGAGCCCAGCTGAGGCTTCTGCGTCTGACTGGACAAGCCCGCTCTCCAATACTGCGCTCGAGAGCTCATCAGCTTTGTGGGCTCTGAACAAGAGGTCGAAATTGCCGTGAGATGAGCTGGCGGACTCATCCGGAAGCCCGATCGGGGCAGACGAGCGTGCTGGGGAATGGGAGGTCCGCGGGGGGTTACCCGGCGGAGGCGGTCCCATTGGGGTCCCCAAATTGCCCCCAGTGCTAGCCGCACTGGCCTCAAACCCGTAGGTAGAAGAACCGAGGCGGGGAGCTGCTGGGTTGGCTTGCTTTCTTACGAAAGCCCGAGAGACCGCGCTGTGACCTTCGTCACTCGGAGAGTGAGGTCGGTCACCGAACGCAGTTCCTGCATTAGATCTGGGGCAGAACTACCCTTGTGCAGTTCTTTTAGCGCCTTGGCTTGGTGGACCTGCAGGAGAGCCATGGCGTGCATGGCTCTTACGAAAGCAAGCCGCGACCACAACATTGCCATGGTCAATTCTCACAGTGAGAACATGAACCATCCACGAATGCTGCCTCCGTGTCACGCCCAGACACGAAAGACAGCAATCGTGACCGTCTGAAGTTGAGAGATAACGACCGCAACCAGGAATAACACACAATCGGAAAGGCATCTTTAAAAAGATGTGTCTTTAAAAAGACGTTCCGTTTTTGCAGCTCTTTTAGAGAAATATACTACGCAGAAGAATGTTAGCATGAAGCCCTCTGTATAGACAGGGTTATAGACCCTTCCCTAACTAGTACGGTTTGTGTCATAAGCATTCCTTAGTCCGGTTGTTTGATGAGAGAGATAATATGTAGTTTCAATAAAAGTTGAGCAGTGGTGGATAATTATTCTGTTGCACGGCATTGAGGAACTGATGATGACACAGGTTGACCAATTAGTGGAAAGGCCCGTTTCATGCCCACCCAATGTGCAAATCAAATATCTATCTATTTTCTACCAATTTTGAAAAACAATCTATCAAAACATACATGGCTGTCCTCTCTGTAGCTTTGGTCTTCAGCAGTCAACACCCGATTGCACTGCACCACCTACTGGTGTGGACGAATAGCACCAGGTTGAGATCGTGCATCGGTAATCTGCTGCTTTTCCTGCAGTTTCCGGATATGGAAGGTTGAATTTCCAACCGAATTTGAACCACTGAATTTGAGGAAGTGAATTTTGTTAAGTGAAATAAAATGGGCTGAATTGTACCTGTCGAAAAATCTAGATGGTATTTTCATATGAACTGAATATTTTGGAAGGTGAATATTTATTATTGAATTTTTAATAATGAAATTGGTTGTGAAATGTTTCCAAATGAAATATTGAATGCTTAAAAATACAACTTTGTTAAAATTCAGCCTCCCAAAATGCAAGCACTGTAAATACAATGGATTTAAATGCAAGCACTGATAAATCAATGCATTTATTTTTAGAGCAATTCAACACGCTTTTATGCTTCAAATACTTAAGTCATGAGTTTAGGACACACTTGCACTTGGAGTATAGCCACTTGGAGAAATAGCACCGCCGCCTCTGAGGGTCCAGACATAGGGGGATGAATGTGCTGGATGAATTTGTCTATCTAGCTATCTTCGTCGTTTCGAGCGACCGAAAACATCCCCACTTTTTGTGAGCGCTATTTGGCTAAGTCAGTCACACATCACAACTCTCCTCTTTTCAAATCCACACTCTCTTTTTATTACTTTCCTTTCGACTCTTGCTTCCCAAATCCAAATCAGATACAGGTGAGTTTAATCAAGTCCACGCAAGGGGGAGGGTATTGGAGAAACATTGCATACAGAATTACCTGAGCTACCTAGAACTCACAAGTAAAAAAAAAAAAAAAATGTCGAAGTATGATGAGAAATCCTCCAATTTCATTACAATATTTTGTTGCAATAAAATTTGAGCAGCGGTGGATAATTATTCTGTTGCACGGCACTGAGGAACAGATGATGACGCGGGTTGACCAATCAGTAGAAAGGCCCGTTTCATGCCCACCCACATGTGCAAATCAAATATCTATTTTCTACCAATTATGAAAAACAAACTATCAAAACATACACAGCTGTTTTCTCTGTAGCTTTGGTCTTCAGCAGTCAACATCCAATCGCATTGCATCACCTACTGGTGAGAACAAATAGCATCAGGTTGAGATTTTGCATCAGTAATCTTCTGCTTTTCCTGCAGTTCCCGGATGTGGAAGGTTGAATTTCCAATCGAATTTGAACCACTGAATTTAAGGAAGCAAATTTTGTTAAGCGAAATATAACGGGCTGAATTTTACCTGTTGAAAAATCAAGATGGTATTTTCAAATGAACTGAATATTTTGGAAATCAACTTTGGAAGGTGAATATTTATTATTGAATTTTTAAAAATGAAATTAGTTGTGAAATGTTTCCAAATTAAATATTCAATGCTTAAAAATACAACTTTGTTCAAATGCAACCTTCCAAAATGCAAACACTGTAAATACAATGGATTTAAATGCAAGCACTGTAAATTCAACACATTTAAATGCACGCACTGATAATACAATGGATTTATGCTTCAAATACATAAGTCATGATTTTAGCTCCATACAGTAGTCCTTCAGTAATTACTTGAAATGATTTGATTGCTTTTCCTCTCTGGACAGAGGTGAGACCTCATTTCATTTGTTAACAGCACTCTCAGTTTGGTAAAGAACAGAAAACAGTCATTTGCAGTGCTAACAGTCTCCAAATCTGTTTTAAACGTCACACTCCACAGCACGGGACACTTTCTCTTACCTTAGAGAGTCAAGCATGAATAGAAAGCTTTCTTACTGCAAGATGAGTTAATAAAGCCTCATAAGAACCTCTATAAAAGGAATGAAAGTATACATGAAAGACTCATTTGGTTTCATTTTACTTTAATTCTATGAAAAGATTGTTGATCACACATGGAGAGCATCCTGATCGCTTAGCTGTAAATGCAGTCTCGGTAGAGGAAACAGAGAAGGGATGCTGGATGTAAGAAGCTGTCTGATTGAGCCCATGTACAGGTCCTGCACTGAATAATATTTCATACTCTTGACTCTAGCCCTCAAACTGTTGCTCTTTGACTAATAGGACTTTGAGTAATGCATACACTGATGAGCCAAAACATTATAACCACTCACAATTGACGCGAATTACATTGATCATCTCTTAACAAGGCCACATGTCAAGGTCTGTGTAGATTAGATGGTAAGTGAACTATCAGTTCTCGTAGTCAACATGTTGAATGCAGGAGAAATGAGCAGGAGTAAAGACCTGAGTGACTTTGACAAGGGCCAAATTGTTATGGCCAGATGACTGGGTCAGAGCAACTCTGAAAAGTCAAGGCCTGTGGGGTGGTCTTGGTCAGCAGTGGTGAGCACCTACCATCAGTGGTCCGAGGAGGGATAAACCACAATCCGGTGACAGGGTGTTGGGCACCCAAGGCTCACCTATGCTTGAGGGCAATGAAGGCTATCCCGTCTGTTCCGTACCGACAGAAGGTCTACTAAGTCACAACACAGTGAATCGCACCCTGCTGCGTATGGGGCTGCATAGCCGCAGAATACCCATAATGACCCCTGTCCACCATCGAAAGTGCCTATAATGGGCATGTGAGCGTCAGAACTTGGACTTGAAGGATCTGCTGCTTAAGTCTTTGTGACAGATACCACAGGACACCTTCAGGGATCTTGTAGAATCCATGCCTCTGCGTGTTTTTTTTTAGACACATTAAGTCAAGTTAAAACGGACTTCAATTTTTATAAATGGATCTTGAGATACCTGCATTCTGTTTCAGTTGTTGCAGTTTGTCAAGCTTGTTTATAGCGCAGGTGTCACAAAGATTTGATGTTCTGAAGAAATTCAGGTTGCAAAGAGGACATCATGTGACTGTTACTGTAATGGTGCAGAAGTGGAAGACTCCATATGCAGTGTCGTTTATGAAAGGAGCAGGCAAAAACAGCGTAGATAATGCAGGAAAGGGTCAAAACCAGTAGACAAACAAACGATGCAGATATTCCAAATACAGTAGGCAAAAGGCAAACACTGGAGTACAAGGCAAGGGTCAGACACGGAATAAATCAGGCATAAAGTAAATGCTTGGAATTGCAATCGAATGGAAAGACAATACTTCGCAATAATACAACAAACAAGGCGTCCTTAAATAGAGTCCCAAATGAGCAGATAATGAGACACAGCTGTACAGGAAACAGAACTCAAAACTCAGGCAATGCAGACCTCTTGTGGTGGAAGGTGGAAGTAACAAGTTCTAATTATAAAGAGAGTAAGCAATTTCGGGTTTGGGCTTAAAATCTGACATTACCGGTTGGGTATATTTGGTAGCGGCTCGTGACCACAGGTATAGGTTGGGTAGTTTTTTTGCTCTGAGACATTAGGTCATGTATAACCACTGGAAAGTTTTACAATATTAAACTCATTAAACACTAACATGCTGCCTGACAGCACTTGTGGTGTCCTTGCATAATTCTGCCACACAGTGGCACTTTAATATTGATTGGGAGGTTTTATCTTAGAAGGCTGACTTGTTGAAGATCAAAATCTAAATAAAATGTAGTTTTATAATGTTAAATGTTGTGGAAGAACACCAAGAAGAACACCAATTTTTTTTGACAAAGTGCCAAGTCATGTCATTTTTATTTGTATGGTGCTTTTCACAACACACATCATTTCAAAGCAGCTTTACAGAAAATCATGCATTAACAAAAAATGAAACTGTAATATCTATAAAATCTTAGAGTTATCATTATGTAGTTTGATAAAATATGATTGTAAATTGTGTATAAAAATTAAATAATTAAATAATAATTGTATTTAGAACCCCTGTGAGCAAGCTGAAGGCGACTGTGGCATGGAACACAAAACTCCATAAGATGTTGGTTAATGGAGGAAAAATAACCTTGGGGGAAACCAGGCTCACTGTGGGGGCCAGTTCCCCTCTGGCTAAACAACATGAATATAAGGCCAATGTTAGTTATTTGTGTGCAATGCAAGTCATGGTTTAAAATTTTTAAACTAAGTAAGTGTTAAGGTCCAGTGTTTAAAAAGATTTTTATGAACCATAAGATTAATAACTAAGGTCTTTGAAGTCCATCCTGGATTACCTGCAGAAGTTCACATAGATGCATTGTCCTTTGTTAATTGGCTGATGAAGGCTTTTTTGGCAATTAAATGACTGTCTATGTATTATATTTCAAGAGTGTAGTCCATCAATGGACAAAAGTGATGCAGACAGAGATCAACGAGGTGCATCGCAGTTCAACTGGCAGGTCATTTCGGTGAGGTTCAGTGGGGTCCATCCTAAATCCAAGGTTCAGGGAGTGGCATTTGAAGTATCCAATGTCTTACAGTTGGAGCTGGCATCAGTTCATCCTCTGAAGTCCATCGTAAAAGACTGAAGTGATGTCTGGCTAGCACCGGCTGTAGTTTGTCGTCATCACTCAGCGACACATAGCAGTGGAGTCCGACACCAAGCAGGACCGGAGCTGGATCTGGCTGGCTCTGGTAACCTCGGGATTCCATATCCCTTGAGACATGGAAACAAATAGAATAGAATTAGCGTAGATGCCATTAAATTTTATGCAGAGTTATAGATCAAGATAGATGGTTCCAGCAGACCTAACTAAAGCAGTCTAATTGTGAGTTAATGGATAAATTAGGTGTATGCCTGGCTAAATAGATGAGTCTTTAGTCTAGACTTAAACTGAGAGAGTGTATCTGCGTCCCAAACAGTGTTAGGGAGACTATTTCATAGTTTAGAAGCCAAATACATCTACCTACTTTTGTGGATTTTGATATTCTAGGAACTATTAACAAGCCAGAATTTTGTGATCGTAATGAACATGATGGAATATAGCATGTCAGAAGGTCACTTAAGTACTGTGGAGCTAGACCATTCAAAGCTTTGTATGTAGTTAACAGAATTTTAATATTAATAAGAAATTTAACAGGTAGCCAATGTAACGACGATAAAATGGGGTTAACATGATCATATTTCTTGGTTCTAGTCAGTACTCTGGCAGCTGCATTTTTAACCAACTGGAGTTTATTTATTGACCTGAAAGCCCCCGTCCAAGGCCTGTAGGTTTACGTCGTCTCTGATGGCCAAGCCCTACAGTGCCGCTGGACAAGCCGCCTCTGCCCTGCATGCCATGGCTCTCCTGCAAGGTCCATACTACTGGATCACGTCTTTTTGAAGAAGGGCCTGAAATGGATCCATTTGAGCAGTTATTATATTCAAAAAAACTGGGGACGGGGAGAGGAAACAGCCATTTTTTAAGTCAACATCAATGTTTAAACACAGAGCACAGTTTCATCAAATCACTCGC